>NW_022045769.1:0-77490 GCF_003285905.1 Drosophila hydei
TCCAAGAATCGAAAAATGCGAAAATGAATTATCAGCTGCTACTCAACTTCAATTTTGAAACTCTTCTTGCAAAAAGTGGAGTGGCTGCGTTGGTAGAGGCGGCGCTCGTATGCAGCTAGTCCCAGGGTTCGAGACCGGTGGAGATGAAATATTTTTTATTGTTTTATTTTTTTTTTTAATTATGAAGTGGTGGTTTTGTTTGAGTTGGTGCACGGTGTTTCCGGGTTTGAATCCTGTTCTCGTAATGTCGTTTTTATTTTTTTTTTATTTTTTGTGAATACTCCATACAAACTACGGAAAATGTTAGTAAACGCAAATAGAACTGGGATCAGGGTATCTCATAGTCGGGCTCCACGACTAGAGCTTTCTTACTTGTTTTTCATAGCAGCCGACTATTTTTTTATTTATAGGTTGTGTTGATGTATTGATTGTGAACTCTTTATATTACTCTGTTGTGTTATGAGAGTCGGTCTTTAAAATATGAGCAGCCACCAATTATTCCTTCAACCAGACTGTATGTATGTAAAACAGTATTGCGTCAGCTTATATTGCTTTCTTTAATAACTTCAACTATTTGACACTGAGAGATAAAACTGGGTTTTTTTCATAAAACTCTCTTGTATTATGATCGTCGCTCCTTAAAATCTTTTTATCACCAAGAGATTAAGCAGTGTTTTCTGTGTTGTCCTTTTTTTAATAGCAGCCGACAATTTTATTTATAGGTTGTGTTGACACAGAGTGGTCAACTCTTTATATATATATATATATATATATATATGTTGTATTATGAGCGTTGCTCTTTAAAATATGAGCAGCCGCCAACTATTCCTTCACACAGGCTATATGATTATAAAACTGTGCTCCGTCAGCTTATCTTCTTTTTAATAAGTTCAAAAATTTGTCCCAAATGGATTAGACAAGTGTTGTCTATGTTGGCGTTTTTTTAATAGTAGCCGACTATTTTAATTTATTGGTTGTGTTGGCCTATTGATAAAGAATTGTCAACTCTTTATATAACTCTTCTTTTATGAGCGTCGCTCATTCAAATATGAGCAGCCACTGATTATTCCTTCAAACAGACTGTATGTATGTAAAACAGTGTTGCGACGGCTTATCTTCATTTCATTAATAACTTTATCTGTTTGTAAGTAAGAGATTAAGCAGGGTCAAAGCAACCGACTACTTTTATTTATAGGTTGTGTTGACCTATTTACACAAAAGAGATTAGAGCAGGGTTGTCTGTGATGATTTATTTAATATCAGCCGACTATTTTTATTAATAGGTTGTGTTCACCCGTTTACATACAATTGCCAACACTTCATATAGCTTTGTATTATGAGTATTGCTTTTTAAACATGAGCAGCTACCAATTATTCCTATAACCATACTGTATGTGTATAAACAATGTTGCGTTGTCTTCTCTTTGTTTCTTTAATAACTTATAATATTTGTATTGGTCTTTTATTCTTAATAGCAACTGACTATTTTTATTTGTAGGTTGTGTTGACTTATTTACACAGAATTGTCATCTCTTTATATAACTCTGTTGTATTATGATCGTCACTCTTTAACAAATCAGCAGCAGCCAATTAATCCTTCACACAGACTATATGTATATAAAACGATGTTTCATCAGCTTATCTTCTTTTTAATAACTTGAAAAATGTATCACAAATGGATTAGACCAGGATTGTCGGTGTTGGCATTTTTTTAATAATATCTGACTATTTTTATTTATAGGTTGTGTTCACCTTTTGACACAAAATTGTCAACTGATGATATAACTCTCTTGTATTATGAGCGTCGCTCTTTAAACTATTAGCAGCATCCAATTATTCCTTAGCACTGACTATATGTATATAAAACTATTTTGCGTCTGTCTATCTTCATTTTAATAAGTTAAAAAATTTTCTCAGATGGATTATACAAAGGTTTTATTGATTTATATTTGATTTATAAGTTGTTTCCAAGGTTCGCTAGTGGAAATCGGTAGAGCATTGGTAATGGACCAAAAAGCCTACTCGACCGCATCAATCCTTATGGGCACAGACTCAGTCACAAACAAAAGGCCAAGTGAAATAATCCATTCCGCGCCGAAAAAGTTTAACCAAAATTATGTAACAGGCAGATGGAGGCGTGGCAGACCCCATATGCCGAGCCGATTGAGTTCTGTCCGTCTGTCCGTCCTTCCGTCTGTCAGTCTGTCCGTTTGTCCGTATATGTGAACGCATCGATCTCAGCTTCTAAAAGAGCTAGAGACTTGACTTTTTTTATATAGGTGCATGTAAAGCACGCGTATGTCAAGTTTGTTTCAAATACTCGATAACTATTCGCATTTAATTGTTATCGAATAAAAACATGATTAAAGTGCAGTTTATAGATTATATCTCGGATGTCTTAAGAGCTAGAGCCTCCAAATTTTATATTTAGTTTTATATATATATCGCTTTATATATAAAGTTAACATAAAAAATAGTCTAATATAGATACTTAAGCCATAAGAATTGACACCGTAAATGCAAATCATTCCGATCTTCCAACTCTTGCCAGTTTCAAACAAGATTTTGTGTTAAATTTACCGTCAACAAAATTTTAGTATTGCAAAAATATGGTAACAGATGTAACAAACAGAAACAATCAAATCTAAATAATAAAAGCTGAAGACAATAGACTACACAGAGCAGCACAGGGAAATGTCAATCAAATCCTTCGCGACTATTATTATCCAAAAGCGGCCAAACTAGCTAAGGAAGTTCTTACAAACTGTGTGTTTTGCACAAATCCTTAAGGGCACAAACTCAGTCACAAACAAAAGGCCAAGCGAAATAATCAATTCCGCATCGAAATAATTTAACCAAACTGTTATTATACCCTGATCCCATTGAAAATGGGATATCAGAGTATAATGGTTTTGTATGTATGTATGTAACATGGAGAAGGACGCGTGGCAGATCCCATAAAGTATATATATGATGTATATGAGCAGTCCTTTATGTTAAAGTGTAGTACAAGGTAGTAAGTAAGTAAGGTAGTAAACTATCACCGCACTTCGGTTCGAAGAATGTTTTATGCTTCTCTTGAATAGCAAAGGATTCTTCATTTTAATAAGTTCAAAAATTTTCTCAGATGGATTATACAAAGGTTTTATTGATTTATATTTGATTTATAAGTTGTTTCCAAGGTTCGCTAGTGGAAATCGGTAGAGCATTGGTAATGGACCAAAAACCCTAAGACTCGACCGCATCAATCCTTATGGGCACAGACTCAGTCACAAACAAAAGTGAAATAATCCATTCCGCGCCGAAAAAGTTTAAACAAATGTATATAACAGGCAGATGGAGGCGTGTCCGTCTGTCCGTCCTTCCGTCTGTCCGTTTGTCCGTATATGTGAACGCATTGATCTCAGCTTCTATAAGAGCTAGAGACTTGACTTTTTTTATATAGGTGCATGTAAAGCAGGCGTATGTCAAGTTTGTTTCAAATACTCGATAACTATTCGCATTTAATTGTTATAGAATAAAAACATGATTAAAGTGCAGTTTATAGATTATATCTCGGATGTCTTAAGAGCTAGAGCCTCCAAATTTTTTATTTAGTTTTATATATATTTCATGCAATTTTGGTATTTTTTGGATTTTGGCTAAAAATTTCACCAAATTCTTGAAATTTAAGTTCATTTGGTAATAGGGCCATTATGAGGGCGTTTTCATCTATAGCCAATAGAATATGTAGACCATATGCTGAAAATTTTATTAAAACCCACTAAGTAAAACAGAAGTTATTAAACAAAACATTTGGCCAATTTGCAAAAGCACATGTTAGCAGCGGCACGCGCACTCATTTTTCCTATGCGTGTTCACGCATACATTCAAATGAGTGTAGTCTTTTCTATACGAAGAATCGAAATTGCGATTGAATTATGCTGAATTATTAGCTGCTACTTAACTTCAAATTTGCAACTGCTTGAAAAAGCAGTGCATTGGCTACGTTGGTACAGGCGGCGCTCGTCAGCGTTTAATCTCGGGTGCAACCCTCGCGACGACAAATTTTTTTTGTTTTATTTTCTTAAATTATGAAGTCGCGGTGTTGGTAGAGTTTATGCGCGTTGCATAAAAAGTGTCGGTTCGAATCTTAAAGTGGTAATGACAGTTTTTTTTTGTATTTTTTTTAGTACTCAATACAAACTATGGAAAATATTAAAACTGCAGATAAGACTGGGATCAAAGTATCTCCTAGTCGGGCATCCCTACTAAAGCTTTCTTCATTATTATATCCTGATCCCATTAAAAATTGGAAATCGGGGGTATAATGGTTTTTTGCAAATGTATGTAACAGGCAGAAGGAGGCGTATATATGGACAAGTCGATCTCAGCTTCTATAAGAGATAGAGACTTGAATTTTTATTTCAGCATCTACAAGAGCTAGAGACTTGAAATTTTTTGTAGGTCCGTTTATAGCACGCGCAGGTCAAATATTCGATAACTATTTGCATTTAATTGTTATCCAATAAAAAATTTAATAAATTATATCTCGGACGTTTTAACAGCTAGAGTATTGTATTTAGTTCGTTAGAAATTGAAGTTCAGTTGAAACTAGGGCCATTATGATAAGGGATTTTGCATCTCAACCAATCTAATAGGATCATATGCTGAAAATTCCATTAAAATCCATTAAGTAAAACAGAAGTTATTAAACAAAACGTTTTGCCAATTTGCAAAAGCACATGTCAGCAGCGCCACGCGCACTGATTTTTCCTATGCGTATGAACACATTAAAATGTTTTTATTCTTTTCTATTCCAAGAATCGAAAATGCGAAAATGAATTATCAGCTGCTACTCAACTTCAATTTTGAAACTCTTCTTGCAAAAAGTGGAGTGGCTGCGTTGGTAGAGGCGGCGCTCGTATGCAGCTAGTCCCAGGGTTCGAGACCGGTGGAGATGAAATATTTTTTATTGTTTTATTTTTTTTTTAATTATGAAGTGGTGGTTTTGTTTGAGTTGGTGCACGGTGTTTCCGGGTTTGAATCCTGTTCTCGTAATGTCGTTTTTATTTTTTTTATTTTTTGTGAATACTCCATACAAACTACGGAAAATGTTAGTAAACGCAAATAGAACTGGGATCAGGGTATCTCATAGTCGGGCTCCACGACTAGAGCTTTCTTACTTGTTTTTCATAGCAGCCGACTATTTTTTTATTTATAGGTTGTGTTGATGTATTGATTGTGAACTCTTTATATTACTCTGTTGTGTTATGAGAGTCGGTCTTTAAAATATGAGCAGCCACCAATTATTCCTTCAACCAGACTGTATGTATGTAAAACAGTATTGCGTCAGCTTATATTGCTTTCTTTAATAACTTCAACTATTTGACACTGAGAGATAAAACTGGGTTTTTTCATAAAACTCTCTTGTATTATGATCGTCGCTCCTTAAAATCTTTTTATCACCAAGAGATTAAGCAGTGTTTTCTGTGTTGTCCTTTTTTTAATAGCAGCCGACAATTTTATTTATAGGTTGTGTTGACACAGAGTGGTCAACTCTTTATATATATATATATATATATATATGTTGTATTATGAGCGTTGCTCTTTAAAATATGAGCAGCCGCCAACTATTCCTTCACACAGGCTATATGATTATAAAACTGTGCTCCGTCAGCTTATCTTCTTTTTAATAAGTTCAAAAATTTGTCCCAAATGGATTAGACAAGTGTTGTCTATGTTGGCGTTTTTTTAATAGTAGCCGACTATTTTAATTTATTGGTTGTGTTGGCCTATTGATAAAGAATTGTCAACTCTTTATATAACTCTTGTTCTATGAGCATCGCTCATTCAAATATGAGCAGCCACTGATTATTTCTTCAAACAGACTCAGTCACAAACAAAAGGCCAAGTGAAATAATCCATTCCGCGCCGAAAAAGTTTAACCAAAATTATGTAACAGGCAGATGGAGGCGTGGCAGACCCCATATGCCGAGCCGATTGAGTTCTGTCCGTCTGTCCGTCCTTCCGTCTGTCAGTCTGTCCGTTTGTCCGTATATGTGAACGCATCGATCTCAGCTTCTAAAAGAGCTAGAGACTTGACTTTTTTTATATAGGTGCATGTAAAGCACGCGTATGTCAAGTTTGTTTCAAATACTCGATAACTATTCGCATTTAATTGTTATCGAATAAAAACATGATTAAAGTGCAGTTTATAGATTATATCTCGGATGTCTTAAGAGCTAGAGCCTCCAAATTTTATATTTAGTTTTATATATATATCGCTTTATATATAAAGTTAACATAAAAAATAGTCTAATATAGATACTTAAGCCATAAGAATTGACACCGTAAATGCAAATCATTCCGATCTTCCAACTCTTGCCAGTTTCAAACAAGATTTTGTGTTAAATTTACCGTCAACAAAATTTTAGTATTGCAAAAATATGGTAACAGATGTAACAAACAGAAACAATCAAATCTAAATAATAAAAGCTGAAGACAATAGACTACACAGAGCAGCACAGGGAAATGTCAATCAAATCCTTCGCGACTATTATTATCCAAAAGCGGCCAAACTAGCTAAGGAAGTTCTTACAAACTGTGTGTTTTGCACAAATCCTTAAGGGCACAAACTCAGTCACAAACAAAAGGCCAAGCGAAATAATCAATTCCGCATCGAAATAATTTAACCAAACTGTTATTATACCCTGATCCCATTGAAAATGGGATATCAGAGTATAATGGTTTTGTATGTATGTATGTAACATGGAGAAGGACGCGTGGCAGATCCCATAAAGTATATATGATGTATATGAGCAGTCCTTTATGTTAAAGTGTAGTACAAGGTAGTAAGTAAGTAAGGTAGTAAACTATCACCGCACTTCGGTTCGAAGAATGTTTTATGCTTCTCTTGAATAGCAAAGGATTCTTCATTTTAATAAGTTCAAAAATTTTCTCAGATGGATAAAATATGAGCAGCCGCCAACTATTCCTTCACACAGGCTATATGATTATAAAACTGTGCTCCGTCAGCTTATCTTCTTTTTAATAAGTTCAAAAATTTGTCCCAAATGGATTAGACAAGTGTTGTCTATGTTGGCGTTTTTTTAATAGTAGCCGACTATTTTAATTTATTGGTTGTGTTGGCCTATTGATAAAGAATTGTCAACTCTTTATATAACTCTTGTTCTATGAGCATCGCTCATTCAAATATGAGCAGCCACTGATTATTTCTTCAAACAGACTGTATGTATGTAAAACAGTGTTGCGACGACTTATTTTCATTTCATTAATAACTTCATCTGTATGTAAGTAAGAGATTTAGCAGGGTCAAAACAACCGACTACTTTTATTTATTGGTTGTGTTGACCTATTGAAACAAAAGAGGTTAGAGCAGGGTTGTCTGCGATGATTTATTTAATATCAGCCGACTATTTTTATTAATAGGTTGTGTTCACCCGTTTACATACAATTGCCAACACTTCATATAGCTTTGTATTATGAGTATTGCTTTTTAAACATGAGCAGCTACCAATTATTCCTATAACCATACTGTATGTGTATAAACAATGTTGCGTTGTCTTCTCTTTGTTTCTTTAATAACTTATAATATTTGTATTGGTCTTTTATTCTTAATAGCAACTGACTATTTTTATTTGTAGGTTGTGTTGACTTATTTACACAGAATTGTCATCTCTTTATATAACTCTGTTGTATTATGATCGTCACTCTTTAACAAATCAGCAGCAGCCAATTAATCCTTCACACAGACTATATGTATATAAAACGATGTTTCATCAGCTTATCTTCTTTTTAATAACTTGAAAAATGTATCACAAATGGATTAGACCAGGATTGTCGGTGTTGGCATTTTTTTAATAATATGTGACTATTTTTATTTATAGGTTGTGTTCACCTTTTGACACAAAATTGTCAACTGATGATATAACTCTCTTGTATTATGAGCGTCGCTCTTTAAACTATTAGCAGCATCCAATTATTCCTTAGCACTGACTATATGTATATAAAACTATTTTGCGTCTGTCTATCTTCATTTTAATAAGTTAAAAAATTTTCTCAGATGGATTATACAAAGGTTTTATTGATTTATATTTGATTTATAAGTTGTTTCCAAGGTTCGCTAGTGGAAATCGGTAGAGCATTGGTAATGGACCAAAAAGCCTACTCGACCGCATCAATCCTTATGGGCACAGACTCAGTCACAAACAAAAGGCCAAGTGAAATAATCCATTCCGCGCCGAAAAAGTTTAACCAAAATTATGTAACAGGCAGATGGAGGCGTGGCAGACCCCATATGCCGAGCCGATTGAGTTCTGTCCGTCTGTCCGTCCTTCCGTCTGTCAGTCTGTCCGTTTGTCCGTATATGTGAACGCATCGATCTCAGCTTCTAAAAGAGCTAGAGACTTGACTTTTTTTATATAGGTGCATGTAAAGCACGCGTATGTCAAGTTTGTTTCAAATACTCGATAACTATTCGCATTTAATTGTTATCGAATAAAAACATGATTAAAGTGCAGTTTATAGATTATATCTCGGATGTCTTAAGAGCTAGAGCCTCCAAATTTTATATTTAGTTTTATATATATATCGCTTTATATATAAAGTTAACATAAAAAATAGTCTAATATAGATACTTAAGCCATAAGAATTGACACCGTAAATGCAAATCATTCCGATCTTCCAACTCTTGCCAGTTTCAAACAAGATTTTGTGTTAAATTTACCGTCAACAAAATTTTAGTATTGCAAAAATATGGTAACAGATGTAACAAACAGAAACAATCAAATCTAAATAATAAAAGCTGAAGACAATAGACTACACAGAGCAGCACAGGGAAATGTCAATCAAATCCTTCGCGACTATTATTATCCAAAAGCGGCCAAACTAGCTAAGGAAGTTCTTACAAACTGTGTGTTTTGCACAAATCCTTAAGGGCACAAACTCAGTCACAAACAAAAGGCCAAGCGAAATAATCAATTCCGCATCGAAATAATTTAACCAAACTGTTATTATACCCTGATCCCATTGAAAATGGGATATCAGAGTATAATGGTTTTGTATGTATGTATGTAACATGGAGAAGGACGCGTGGCAGATCCCATAAAGTATATATATGATGTATATGAGCAGTCCTTTATGTTAAAGTGTAGTACAAGGTAGTAAGTAAGTAAGGTAGTAAACTATCACCGCACTTCGGTTCGAAGAATGTTTTATGCTTCTCTTGAATAGCAAAGGATTCTTCATTTTAATAAGTTCAAAAATTTTCTCAGATGGATAAAATATGAGCAGCCGCCAACTATTCCTTCACACAGGCTATATGATTATAAAACTGTGCTCCGTCAGCTTATCTTCTTTTTAATAAGTTCAAAAATTTGTCCCAAATGGATTAGACAAGTGTTGTCTATGTTGGCGTTTTTTTAATAGTAGCCGACTATTTTAATTTATTGGTTGTGTTGGCCTATTGATAAAGAATTGTCAACTCTTTATATAACTCTTGTTCTATGAGCATCGCTCATTCAAATATGAGCAGCCACTGATTATTTCTTCAAACAGACTGTATGTATGTAAAACAGTGTTGCGACGACTTATTTTCATTTCATTAATAACTTCATCTGTATGTAAGTAAGAGATTTAGCAGGGTCAAAACAACCGACTACTTTTATTTATTGGTTGTGTTGACCTATTGAAACAAAAGAGGTTAGAGCAGGGTTGTCTGCGATGATTTATTTAATATCAGCCGACTATTTTTATTAATAGGTTGTGTTCACCCGTTTACATACAATTGCCAACACTTCATATAGCTTTGTATTATGAGTATTGCTTTTTAAACATGAGCAGCTACCAATTATTCCTATAACCATACTGTATGTGTATAAACAATGTTGCGTTGTCTTCTCTTTGTTTCTTTAATAACTTATAATATTTGTATTGGTCTTTTATTCTTAATAGCAACTGACTATTTTTATTTGTAGGTTGTGTTGACTTATTTACACAGAATTGTCATCTCTTTATATAACTCTGTTGTATTATGATCGTCACTCTTTAACAAATCAGCAGCAGCCAATTAATCCTTCACACAGACTATATGTATATAAAACGATGTTTCATCAGCTTATCTTCTTTTTAATAACTTGAAAAATGTATCACAAATGGATTAGACCAGGATTGTCGGTGTTGGCATTTTTTTAATAATATGTGACTATTTTTATTTATAGGTTGTGTTCACCTTTTGACACAAAATTGTCAACTGATGATATAACTCTCTTGTATTATGAGCGTCGCTCTTTAAACTATTAGCAGCATCCAATTATTCCTTAGCACTGACTATATGTATATAAAACTATTTTGCGTCTGTCTATCTTCATTTTAATAAGTTAAAAAATTTTCTCAGATGGATTATACAAAGGTTTTATTGATTTATATTTGATTTATAAGTTGTTTCCAAGGTTCGCTAGTGGAAATCGGTAGAGCATTGGTAATGGACCAAAAAGCCTACTCGACCGCATCAATCCTTATGGGCACAGACTCAGTCACAAACAAAAGGCCAAGTGAAATAATCCATTCCGCGCCGAAAAAGTTTAACCAAAATTATGTAACAGGCAGATGGAGGCGTGGCAGACCCCATATGCCGAGCCGATTGAGTTCTGTCCGTCTGTCCGTCCTTCCGTCTGTCAGTCTGTCCGTTTGTCCGTATATGTGAACGCATCGATCTCAGCTTCTAAAAGAGCTAGAGACTTGACTTTTTTTATATAGGTGCATGTAAAGCACGCGTATGTCAAGTTTGTTTCAAATACTCGATAACTATTCGCATTTAATTGTTATCGAATAAAAACATGATTAAAGTGCAGTTTATAGATTATATCTCGGATGTCTTAAGAGCTAGAGCCTCCAAATTTTATATTTAGTTTTATATATATATCGCTTTATATATAAAGTTAACATAAAAAATAGTCTAATATAGATACTTAAGCCATAAGAATTGACACCGTAAATGCAAATCATTCCGATCTTCCAACTCTTGCCAGTTTCAAACAAGATTTTGTGTTAAATTTACCGTCAACAAAATTTTAGTATTGCAAAAATATGGTAACAGATGTAACAAACAGAAACAATCAAATCTAAATAATAAAAGCTGAAGACAATAGACTACACAGAGCAGCACAGGGAAATGTCAATCAAATCCTTCGCGACTATTATTATCCAAAAGCGGCCAAACTAGCTAAGGAAGTTCTTACAAACTGTGTGTTTTGCACAAATCCTTAAGGGCACAAACTCAGTCACAAACAAAAGGCCAAGCGAAATAATCAATTCCGCATCGAAATAATTTAACCAAACTGTTATTATACCCTGATCCCATTGAAAATGGGATATCAGAGTATAATGGTTTTGTATGTATGTATGTAACATGGAGAAGGACGCGTGGCAGATCCCATAAAGTATATATATGATGTATATGAGCAGTCCTTTATGTTAAAGTGTAGTACAAGGTAGTAAGTAAGTAAGGTAGTAAACTATCACCGCACTTCGGTTCGAAGAATGTTTTATGCTTCTCTTGAATAGCAAAGGATTCTTCATTTTAATAAGTTCAAAAATTTTCTCAGATGGATTATACAAAGGTTTTATTGATTTATATTTGATTTATAAGTTGTTTCCAAGGTTCGCTAGTGGAAATCGGTAGAGCATTGGTAATGGACCAAAAACCCTAAGACTCGACCGCATCAATCCTTATGGGCACAGACTCAGTCACAAACAAAAGTGAAATAATCCATTCCGCGCCGAAAAAGTTTAAACAAATGTATATAACAGGCAGATGGAGGCGTGTCCGTCTGTCCGTCCTTCCGTCTGTCCGTTTGTCCGTATATGTGAACGCATTGATCTCAGCTTCTATAAGAGCTAGAGACTTGACTTTTTTTATATAGGTGCATGTAAAGCAGGCGTATGTCAAGTTTGTTTCAAATACTCGATAACTATTCGCATTTAATTGTTATAGAATAAAAACATGATTAAAGTGCAGTTTATAGATTATATCTCGGATGTCTTAAGAGCTAGAGCCTCCAAATTTTTTATTTAGTTTTATATATATTTCATGCAATTTTGGTATTTTTTGGATTTTGGCTAAAAATTTCACCAAATTCTTGAAATTTAAGTTCATTTGGTAATAGGGCCATTATGAGGGCGTTTTCATCT
Organism: Drosophila hydei; assembly: GCF_003285905.1. NCBI lineage: Eukaryota > Metazoa > Arthropoda > Insecta > Diptera > Drosophilidae > Drosophila > Drosophila hydei. The sequence continues at coordinate 12,193 of NW_022045769.1, forward strand.
ATAGCCAATAGAATATGTAGACCATATGCTGAAAATTTTATTAAAACCCACTAAGTAAAACAGAAGTTATTAAACAAAACATTTGGACAATTTGCAAAAGCACATGTTAGCAGCGGCACGCGCACTCATTTTTCCTATGCGTGTTCACGCATACATTCAAATGAGTGTAGTCTTTTCTATACGAAGAATCGAAATTGCGATTGAATTATGCTGAATTATTAGCTGCTACTTAACTTCAAATTTGCAACTGCTTGAAAAAGCAGTGCATTGGCTACGTTGGTACAGGCGGCGCTCGTCAGCGTTTAATCTCGGGTGCAACCCTCGCGACGACAAATTTTTTTTGTTTTATTTTCTTAAATTATGAAGTCGCGGTGTTGGTAGAGTTTATGCGCGTTGCATAAAAAGTGTCGGTTCGAATCTTAAAGTGGTAATGACAGTTTTTTTTTGTATTTTTTTTAGTACTCAATACAAACTATGGAAAATATTAAAACTGCAGATAAGACTGGGATCAAAGTATCTCCTAGTCGGGCATCCCTACTAAAGCTTTCTTCATTATTATATCCTGATCCCATTAAAAATTGGAAATCGGGGTATAATGGTTTTTTGCAAATGTATGTAACAGGCAGAAGGAGGCGTATATATGGACAAGTCGATCTCAGCTTCTATAAGAGATAGAGACTTGAATTTTTATTTCAGCATCTACAAGAGCTAGAGACTTGAAATTTTTTGTAGGTCCGTTTATAGCACGCGCAGGTCAAATATTCGATAACTATTTGCATTTAATTGTTATCCAATAAAAAATTTAATAAATTATATCTCGGACGTTTTAACAGCTAGAGTATTGTATTTAGTTCGTTAGAAATTGAAGTTCAGTTGAAACTAGGGCCATTATGATAAGGGATTTTGCATCTCAACCAATCTAATAGGATCATATGCTGAAAATTCCATTAAAATCCATTAAGTAAAACAGAAGTTATTAAACAAAACGTTTTGCCAATTTGCAAAAGCACATGTCAGCAGCGCCACGCGCACTGATTTTTCCCATGCGTGTGAACACATTAAAATGTTTTTATTCTTTTCTATTCCAAGAATCGAAAATGCGAAAATGAATTATCAGCTGCTACTCAACTTCAATTTTGAAACTCTTCTTGCAAAAAGTGGAGTGGCTGCGTTGGTAGAGGCGGCGCTCGTATGCAGCTAGTCCCAGGGTTCGAGACCGGTGGAGATGAAATATTTTTTATTGTTTTATTTTTTTTTTAATTATGAAGTGGTGGTTTTGTTTGAGTTGGTGCACGGTGTTTCCGGGTTTGAATCCTGTTCTCGTAATGTCGTTTTTATTTTTTTTTATTTTTTGTGAATACTCCATACAAACTACGGAAAATGTTAGTAAACGCAAATAGAACTGGGATCAGGGTATCTCATAGTCGGGCTCCACGACTAGAGCTTTCTTACTTGTTTTTCATAGCAGCCGACTATTTTTTTATTTATAGGTTGTGTTGATGTATTGATTGTGAACTCTTTATATTACTCTGTTGTGTTATGAGAGTCGGTCTTTAAAATATGAGCAGCCACCAATTATTCCTTCAACCAGGCTGTATGTATGTAAAACAGTATTGCGTCAGCTTATATTGCTTTCTTTAATAACTTCAACTATTTGACACTGAGAGATAAAACTGGGTTTTTTCATAAAACTCTCTTGTATTATGATCGTCGCTCCTTAAAATCTTTTTATCACCAAGAGATTAAGCAGTGTTTTCTGTGTTGTCCTTTTTTTAATAGCAGCCGACAATTTTATTTATAGGTTGTGTTGACACAGAGTGGTCAACTCTTTATATATATATATATATATATATATATATGTTGTATTATGAGCGTTGCTCTTTAAAATATGAGCAGCCGCCAACTATTCCTTCACACAGGCTATATGATTATAAAACTGTGCTCCGTCAGCTTATCTTCTTTTTAATAAGTTCAAAAATTTGCCCCAAATGGATTAGACAAGTGTTGTCTATGTTGGCGTTTTTTTAATAGTAGCCGACTATTTTAATTTATTGGTTGTGTTGGCCTATTGATAAAGAATTGTCAACTCTTTATATAACTCTTGTTCTATGAGCATCGCTCATTCAAATATGAGCAGCCACTGATTATTTCTTCAAACAGACTGTATGTATGTAAAACAGTGTTGCGACGACTTATTTTCATTTCATTAATAACTTCATCTGTATGTAAGTAAGAGATTTAGCAGGGTCAAAACAACCGACTACTTTTATTTATTGGTTGTGTTGACCTATTGAAACAAAAGAGGTTAGAGCAGGGTTGTCTGCGATGATTTATTTAATATCAGCCGACTATTTTTATTAATAGGTTGTGTTCACCCGTTTACATACAATTGCCAACACTTCATATAGCTTTGTATTATGAGTATTGCTTTTTAAACATGAGCAGCTACCAATTATTCCTATAACCATACTGTATGTGTATAAACAATGTTGCGTTGTCTTCTCTTTGTTTCTTTAATAACTTATAATATTTGTATTGGTCTTTTATTCTTAATAGCAACTGACTATTTTTATTTGTAGGTTGTGTTGACTTATTTACACAGAATTGTCATCTCTTTATATAACTCTGTTGTATTATGATCGTCACTCTTTAACAAATCAGCAGCAGCCAATTAATCCTTCACACAGACTATATGTATATAAAACGATGTTTCATCAGCTTATCTTCTTTTTAATAACTTGAAAAATGTATCACAAATGGATTAGACCAGGATTGTCGGTGTTGGCATTTTTTTAATAATATGTGACTATTTTTATTTATAGGTTGTGTTCACCTTTTGACACAAAATTGTCAACTGATGATATAACTCTCTTGTATTATGAGCGTCGCTCTTTAAACTATTAGCAGCATCCAATTATTCCTTAGCACTGACTATATGTATATAAAACTATTTTGCGTCTGTCTATCTTCATTTTAATAAGTTAAAAAATTTTCTCAGATGGATTATACAAAGGTTTTATTGATTTATATTTGATTTATAAGTTGTTTCCAAGGTTCGCTAGTGGAAATCGGTAGAGCATTGGTAATGGACCAAAAAGCCTACTCGACCGCATCAATCCTTATGGGCACAGACTCAGTCACAAACAAAAGGCCAAGTGAAATAATCCATTCCGCGCCGAAAAAGTTTAACCAAAATTATGTAACAGGCAGATGGAGGCGTGGCAGACCCCATATGCCGAGCCGATTGAGTTCTGTCCGTCTGTCCGTCCTTCCGTCTGTCAGTCTGTCCGTTTGTCCGTATATGTGAACGCATCGATCTCAGCTTCTAAAAGAGCTAGAGACTTGACTTTTTTTATATAGGTGCATGTAAAGCACGCGTATGTCAAGTTTGATTCAAATACTCGATAACTATTCGCATTTAATTGTTATCGAATAAAAACATGATTAAAGTGCAGTTTATAGATTATATCTCGGATGTCTTAAGAGCTAGAGCCTCCAAATTTTATATTTAGTTTTATATATATATCGCTTTATATATAAAGTTAACATAAAAAATAGTCTAATATAGATACTTAAGCCATAAGAATTGACACCGTAAATGCAAATCATTCCGATCTTCCAACTCTTGCCAGTTTCAAACAAGATTTTGTGTTAAATTTACCGTCAACAAAATTTTAGTATTGCAAAAATATGGTAACAGATGTAACAAACAGAAACAATCAAATCTAAATAATAAAAGCTGAAGACAATAGACTACACAGAGCAGCACAGGGAAATGTCAATCAAATCCTTCGCGACTATTATTATCCAAAAGCGGCCAAACTAGCTAAGGAAGTTCTTACAAACTGTGTGTTTTGCACAAATCCTTAAGGGCACAAACTCAGTCACAAACAAAAGGCCAAGCGAAATAATCAATTCCGCATCGAAATAATTTAACCAAACTGTTATTATACCCTGATCCCATTGAAAATGGGATATCAGAGTATAATGGTTTTGTATGTATGTATGTAACATGGAGAAGGACGCGTGGCAGATCCCATAAAGTATATATATGATGTATATGAGCAGTCCTTTATGTTAAAGTGTAGTACAAGGTAGTAAGTAAGTAAGGTAGTAAACTATCACCGCACTTCGGTTCGAAGAATGTTTTATGCTTCTCTTGAATAGCAAAGGATTCTTCATTTTAATAAGTTCAAAAATTTTCTCAGATGGATTATACAAAGGTTTTATTGATTTATATTTGATTTATAAGTTGTTTCCAAGGTTCGCTAGTGGAAATCGGTAGAGCATTGGTAATGGACCAAAAACCCTAAGACTCGACCGCATCAATCCTTATGGGCACAGACTCAGTCACAAACAAAAGTGAAATAATCCATTCCGCGCCGAAAAAGTTTAAACAAATGTATGTAACAGGCAGATGGAGGCGTGTCCGTCTGTCCGTCCTTCCGTCTGTCCGTTTGTCCGTATATGTGAACGCATTGATCTCAGCTTCTATAAGAGCTAGAGACTTGACTTTTTTTATATAGGTGCATGTAAAGCAGGCGTATGTCAAGTTTGTTTCAAATACTCGATAACTATTCGCATTTAATTGTTATCGAATAAAAACATGATTAAAGTGCAGTTTATAGATTATATCTCGGATGTCTTAAGAGCTAGAGCCTCCAAATTTTTTATTTAGTTTTATATATATTTCATGCAATTTTGGTATTTTTTGGATTTTGGCTAAAAATTTCACCAAATTCTTGAAATTTAAGTTCATTTGGTAATAGGGCCATTATGAGGGCGTTTTCATCTATAGCCAATAGAATATGTAGACCATATGCTGAAAATTTTATTAAAACCCACTAAGTAAAACAGAAGTTATTAAACAAAACATTTGGCCAATTTGCAAAAGCACATGTTAGCAGCGGCACGCGCACTCATTTTTCCTATGCGTGTTCACGCATACATTCAAATGAGTGTAGTCTTTTCTATACGAAGAATCGAAATTGCGATTGAATTATGCTGAATTATTAGCTGCTACTTAACTTCAAATTTGCAACTGCTTGAAAAAGCAGTGCATTGGCTACGTTGGTACAGGCGGCGCTCGTCAGCGTTTAATCTCGGGTGCAACCCTCGCGACGACAAATTTTTTTTGTTTTATTTTCTTAAATTATGAAGTCGCGGTGTTGGTAGAGTTTATGCGCGTTGCATAAAAAGTGTCGGTTCGAATCTTAAAGTGGTAATGACAGTTTTTTTTTGTATTTTTTTTAGTACTCAATACAAACTATGGAAAATATTAAAACTGCAGATAAGACTGGGATCAAAGTATCTCCTAGTCGGGCATCCCTACTAAAGCTTTCTTCATTATTATATCCTGATCCCATTAAAAATTGGAAATCGGGGTATAATGGTTTTTTGCAAATGTATGTAACAGGCAGAAGGAGGCGTATATATGGACAAGTCGATCTCAGCTTCTATAAGAGATAGAGACTTGAATTTTTATTTGTAAGTCCGTGTATAGCATGCGCATATCAAGTTTATTTAAAATATTCGATAACATTTCGCATTTTATTGTTATCAAAGGAAAACATGATTGAAATGTAGTTAAGAGCTAGAGCTTCCAAATAGTGTATTTAATTTTATGTATATTTTATGCAATTTTTATTTTCGTTGGATTTTGGATACCGGCTTCAAATTTCCCCAAATTCTTAAAATTTAAGTTTCGTTGAAAATATGGCTATTATGTGAAGGCGTTTGCATCTCTACCAAGCCAATATAATATTTAGAGCATGTGCTGAAAATTTCATTAAAGCAGAAGTTATTAAAAAGCGTTTGGCCAATAATAATATAATATAATTAATAATTTCAAATATTTGTCACTAAGAGATTAGAGAGGATTGTCTGTGTTTGAAATCAGGGTATAATGGTTTTGTCCAAATGTATGCAAGAGGAGAAGGAGGCGTGGCAGACCTGTCCGTGTGTCCGTATGTGTGAACGCATCGATCTCAGCATCTATAAGAGCTAGACTTGAAAGTTTTTGTATGTGCGGTAAAGATTTCCATTAAATTTTTCCTTTTGTTTTCGAATAAAAATATGATAAAAATACAGTTAATAAATTATATCACGTACGTCTTAAAAGCGAGAGCCACAAAATTTTGTATTTAGTTTTTTTTTTAATTTTTGTTTAATTTTGGATACCTTATACAAATTTTCTCGATTTCTTTCAAATTAAGTTCAGTTGGATATTTGGTCATTATGTGAAGGCGTTTGCATCTCTACCTAGCCAAGAGTTGATTTAAGATGCGTAAAAAAATTGGGTTCGAAAAAAATTGGGTTCCACACAAGTTAGTTGAGTTGAGCACTTTTGCGTTAACGAAACTCGCTACGCTACGACAATATCGCAAGATAACATTATTAGTAAGATATCAGAGGTGAGATCGGTCCCTCTACCTTCGACTGTGGATAGTCCATGGCTTACCATCATGTAATTACGAAATAAAAAAATGTATTAAACTTGTGCGTGGGATACAAAAAACACCGTCTAATGCTGGACAAATCCGATGGGTGCCATTTTCTATTCTGACACTGCAGCATCCAACGATTCTACAGTGAAGCTGGAGCAGTAATTGCATCGCACAGCACAGTGCAAATCTTCTAAATTATTCCTAGGCTGGATTGTTTTTATGATGACGGAACATCCCTTAGGCGAGGTGACTTAGACATAATGGAATATTATGGCGATGTCGAAAATAACTGTCTTTCATCACAAAAAAATAGTCATGACGCAAACATCGGCTACATTAATTGACAAAGCTCGGAGTAACGCCCTGCACGCCTTCATGGCAGGCCTTAAAGGTATTGGTTGGCCAGCACACCCTATCCGCTTTAGCGCTGCCTTGCGAAACTGAAAGCAGTATCGTGAGAAGCATGTTCACTTCGTCTTATTCCAAGGCAACCGAAGAAAAGAACCGTTCAGGGGCAGGTTGCCGACAGAATAACCGATTTCAGGCTATACAAAGGAAAAACCCACAATACACTGAACCCAAAACGAAAATTATTGGAAGGCATTAATGACGAAAATTATTCACTGCACGATGCATTTTTAGGGAATGCTCTCGGCTGCGATATGTCGAGGCAGTTTTCTGGGAAACACTTAAAATCGTAATAGACCCAGGGCAGTCGAAAAATTATGTAAAAAGAGTTTTCAAAAATAAAGTCCCAGGGCAGTCGAAAAATTATGTAAAAGGAGTTTTAAAAAATAAAGTCCGTCGACACCGCTTTTACTGTAAAATCTATTCGCGGCTCAAGTAAAAAAAAATGAAGTGCTTAATAAACACGCTAAGCTCATTTGATGCCAATGTAGGTTTCGACCTGTTAATAAGTTAATTAATTCTGTTAAAAAGAATTTCAAAATTACGATTCTGAACAGAAATAAGGTATTCTAGACCTGTAACGAGGTGTTACCCTTTAACACTTCTTTTGTTGCCACAATCCGTACGGAAACTAATGAACCGATATATTACAAGCTTTACCCATACCCCATGGGTCTAGCAGATTTCGTAAATGACGAAATAAAATAAATTTTAAGGAACGGTATCATCATTGCCATCAGAAGCCGAATGTAACTGACCAGCATGGGCTATAGACAGGAAAGGGACCGATGCCAAAGCTAATAGTAATAAATGCCAGATCATTGACTATATGAAGCTAAATGATAGTACTATAGCGGACCGATACCCAATGCCAAGTATTCGCATGATCTTAGCGAACCTAGGAAATGCAAAATACTTAACCAACTTTACATTTAAATATATTTACCATCAAAATATGTCCTCCTGATATATACAGATTTTAAACAGCTTTTTGACTTAACCACAGATTCGTCAATGAACGGCATTGGAGGTGTTTTATCCCAGTGAGGTATACCAATCACGATGATTTACCGAACATTAAAACAATGTGAGTCCCATTATGCAACGAATGAATGGGAATTGCTAGCAATCGTATGGGCTTTGGGTAAACTTTACAACTATTTGTATAGTACTAATGCAATCAACATCTAAACACATAACCTTTGCGGTTTCTTACAAAAACACCAATGCCAAAAGTTAAAACTTGAAAAGCTGGGATAGACGAATGCAATGGAAAGGTGTTCTATAATCCTGTCATAAAGAACTTTGGGGCAGAGGCCTTATCGATGCAAAATATAAATGCACTACAATGCGTTAAAGCAAAGGTTCATATTATGCGGCAGCAAAATGCGAAACTCAATAAAGTTAACATAAAAAATAGTCTAATATAGATACTTAAGCCATAAGAATTGACACCGTAAATGCAAATCATTCCGATCTTCCAACTCTTGCCAGTTTCAAACACGATTTTGTGTTAAATTTACCGTCAACAAAATTTTAGTATTGCAAAAATATGGTAACAGATGTAACAAACAGAAACAATCAAATTTAAATAATAAAAGCTGAAGACAATAGACTACACAGAGCAGCACAGGGAAATGTCAATCAAATCCTTCGCGACTATTATTATCCAAAAGCGGCCAAACTAGCTAAGGAAGTTCTTACAAACTGTGTGTTTTGCACAAATCCTTATGGGCACAAACTCAGTCACAAACATTGAAAATGGGATATCAGGGTATAATGGTTTTGTATGTATGTATGTAACATGGAGAAGGACGCGTGGCAGATCCCATAAAGTATATATATGATGTATATGAGCAGTCCTTTATGTTAAAGTGTAGTACAAGGTAGTAAGTAAGTAAGGTAGTAAACTATCACCGCACTTCGGTTCGAAGAATGTTTTATGCTTCTCTTGAATAGCAAAGGATTCGCTATATCCGCAGTACGCTCCTATAGTTGAATTCGCCTGAGGAGTCACAAGAGTGCACTGCAGTCTTTCCGGACGGACGAACACTTACCGTGAAAGTGGTCTCCGATAGTGTTGCATTGCGACCTTCGAATTTCCAGGGGTGTTACTACAGTAATCGTGTCTCTGTATGTAGCTATATATTTTGCTCATATATATGCTGTATCATTAAACAGTAAATATGTGTGTTGATATATAAATGTATATGTGAACCTCTATATATATAATATTGTGCCGCATCAATAATAGTGAAATTAAACTTAGCTGTTGTGCCAAATTATCAACAGAAAGAACGCATAGCTTAATAAATGGTCGACGTGTATTCAGAGTGGGTGAACGATGAACATCAACTCTTTCAGATTAATCTGTTTAGACAATGGTTTCAATGAGGGGATAAGGCTATTTTCAAGGTGGCAAGGTGCCATTGGCACACATTGGTTTTGCAGTTTTTTCAGGATTTCTGCAAAATGTATCAACAGAATTGAAACATTTTCTCAATTTGAAGTTTTTGTGAACAGGGAAATTTGTTATTACATTCATTACATCGCGAAAATATTATTCGAATAGCAGAAGATAAAACGGGGTTTGGCCCCATAGATGACTGTGTTTAATTTGAAAACTTTAATGTGATCATTAACAAATGTGTTAAGAAAATTATCTTGTGTCATAAGCACATTGTTTTAAAATAGATCAGAAGTCGTGACTCCAGGACTGAATACTACTCTCATCTTTGTTGAACTATTACAATATAATATAAAATATTAAAATTGTTGAACTTGATTAAAACACCAGCTCCGAATATCAAAAGTACTATCACGGAAAACTTAACCTGATCATCTTGCTCTTGTATGTATTGAATCATACATTTAATCGAACTTCCCCTTGTTTTAATAAATGTTGACAATTTTATAAAAGACTGCAACTCATTAGAAACGAGCTTGCTTCCCACTTGCCTGAGTCCCCTTAACTAATTTATTATCAAAACATTTATAGCATAATTGGTTTTTAAAGCAAGGAAGAAAGCTCTAGTCGGGATGCCTGACTAGGAGAGACCCTGATCCCAGTCCTATATTAGTTTTCTTAATATTTTCCATAGTTTGTATTGAGTACAAAAAAAAATACAAATAAAACTGACATTACCACTTCAAGATTCGAACCCACACTTTTTACGCAACGCGCATAAATTGTACCAACAACGCCACTTCATAATTAAAAAAAAAATAAAACAATAAAAAATGTCTTGTCGTCACGAGGGTTGAACGCGAGATTAAACGCTGACGAGCGCCGTCTGTACCAACGCAGCCACTGCACTGCTTACTCAAGCAGTTTCAAATTTGAAGTTAAGTAGCAGCTAATAATTCAGCATAATTCAATCGCAATTTCGATTCTTCGAATAGAAAAGAATACACGCATTTGAATGTATTTGCGCACACGCATAGGAAAAAAGCGTGCTGCTAACATGTGCTTTTGCAATAATAACTTCTGTTTTACTTAATGGGTTTTAATGAAATGTTCAGCATATGCTCTATATATTCTATTGGCTTCGTATAGATGAAAACGCCCTCATAATGGCTCTATTATCAACTGAACTTAAATTTTAAGGATTTTGGGGAAGCTCTTAGCTCTTAAGACATCCGAGATATAATTTATAAACTGCACTTCAATCATGTTTTTATTCAATAATAATGCGAATAGTTATCAAGTATTTGAAACAAACCCGACATGGGCGTGCTTCAAACGGACCTACATAAAAAATTTCAAGTCTCTAGCTCTTATAGAAGCTGAGATCGATGCGTTCACACATACGGACAAACGGACAAACTGAAAGAAGGGCGGACGGACAGACGGACGGACGGACAGACGGACAGCGCTCAATCGACTCGGCTTATCGTCCTGATCAAGAATATATATACTTTATAGGATCTGCCACACGTCCTTCTCCATGTTACATACATATGCACAAAACCATTATACCCTGATTTCCCATTTTCAATGGGATCAGGGTATAAATAGCAATTGATACGTCACTTCCGCAGTCTGTAATTCCTAACAACAAAGTTGGCTTGAATTTCTCTATGTGATCAAAAACCGCTGCAATAGCTCGAAAATACTGCAATTCGGCAGCTTGCAATTACTAACAACAAAGTTGGCGCGAAATTTTCTCTGTGATCAAAAACCGCTGCAATAGCGCGAAACCATCGCAATTCAGCAGCTTGCAATTCCTAACCACAAATTTGGCGCTCAATTCTGTCTGCGATCAAGAACCACTGCAATAGCGCGAAACTACCGTAATTCGGCAACCAGTCGCCGAACACACAATGTCGCGAGAGTCATAAGCAGCCCTGCCGCCATCAACTCAGACTTTAGCTAGCAGTAGTGTTAAATCTGGGATCAACCTGATCACATGTAAAAATAAAACTGAAGATCTTTTATTTTAACTGGCGCCCGAGCAGGGAGAACAAAACGTTTCTAAGTGCGTGTAATCATTAATTGACACGAAAAGGTAAAACGAAATCGCAGCCACAGCTTGCGCAACGTGAACTCACGCTTATTATGATCCGTCCGCAGAGCACATCTTGGAATAACGTACGAATAGCCGAACCCCGAGTAGGGGTTATTCGGATTAATTCGGCATCATTGGAGATGAACCACGCACCAACAATAGTTTTGTAAGAGAAAGAAAATTAGGGATTAAGTTAAGGTAAATTGAAAGAAACATATAATTGAAATAATTAAAAAAAATTAAGAAAGAACAGCGAATAAAATCAGAAACTAGTTAAAAATATTAGTTTAAAAAATTAATAAAGAAAATATATCGAAGTAATATTAAAATTTTAATTTCTAAGAAGCAAAAAAAAAATAATAATAAGCATATCAAAAGAAACAAAATACAAAAACAAAAACAAAAAATATAAGCTTAGTGTACCGAACTGGTAGCTGCGCAGTGTAACCTGAAACGAAAAAAATAAGAAACAGTAGAAATCAAACGCGCTACAAAAATTCGCCGACTAGTTTTTACAATCGATTTAAATATTGAGCTAGAAAAATTAATACTTAAGCAAAGCAAACTAAAGATAAATCGTATCATTTTGAATCCAAACTACACGATAAATTAATATTTTCACAATTTCAAATAAAATATTTTTTTATAATTGCTGTTTTTATTTGCAATCTGTCTTATACTAGACAATAAACAAATTTGTTAACAATAATATTACATAACCGGATGGCTTGGGCTCCAGTGAGATCAATCCATATATTTACCTACTTTACATATATATCTATTTCTGTGGGGCAGGTCTAGGACATGAAATCTTTTGAGTTTCCTGTGATTGCTTGAGTCATCCAGTTGTCTTAGTGCTCTTTGCATATAATTGTATTTATTCTTTTACAAGTGGCAGTTTTAAATCTTTTTTACTACTAACTAGCCACATACCAGGGTGCACAAGTAATCATTCTGAGAGTCTTGTTCTAGTTTCGCTGTAAAATTTCGATATTTTAATTACTAGCAGTACCCCATAACTGCAATGCGAAAGTCCATATTGGCTTCAGTACGGCCTTATATAGCCTTAATTTTTTCTCCAGACTAAGCTCAGAACGTAACAGGCAATACATTTTCCTGGTTTTCACCTAGAGCTGCTCTCGTTTCGATTTGATGTACTGCTTCCTTCCAAGTTAGCCGCCGATTAAGATGAGCACCTAGATATTTTACCGATTTCTTAACAGGTATAACATGACCGTTTAGAGTGACTGCAGGACAACTTTCAGATCACTATTTTTCTCAACTTTTGAAGCCATACTTCAATCAGACCGAGTTCTTCTTGGAATAAGTTTTATTCAACTTGTGGATCAGTGTTCGTAGCAATGATTGCGGTATCATCAGCATATGTTGATATCTTAACATCGTTTCTTGTAGGTAGGTCAGATGTGTAAATTGTATACAAAACTGGACCCAAAACACTCCCTTGCTGAACAACAGTTTCAGAAGTGTATATATTGTATGATACGTCATGTTCTTGTACATAAAAGGAACGATTTGCTAGGTACGATTTTATAATAGTAAAGTATGGTGCTAGCAGCCACTTCTTAACTTTGTTAAGAAGACCTGCATGCCAGACTTTATCAAACGGTTATTTAATGTCTAAAAAGAAAAATGTATTCTGTTTTGTGCATTCAAATGCATCAATAATTGCATGCGTTATACGATGGCATTGCTCGAGTGTTCCATTTCGTCTTCTAAACCCAAACTGATGTTCCGGTAAGATATTTAGTTCGTCCAACATCACTGACACTCTTCTTAAAAGTATTCTGTCGAATACTCTAGAAAATATCACCAGGAAAATAATGGGACGATATGACGATCTGCAGCTCTGTGGCTTGTTGGGTTCGAGAATCAGGATTACTTCCGCACATTTCCACTGTCTTGTGAAGTATTCCAATCTTAGCATTGTATTGTATATTTGAGTGATGCATTTCGGCGGAAGATGTCTAATGGTATTTGCGCATATTTTATCATATCCTGGCGCTTTCTTCTTGTTTAGGATCTTTATTTCCTCTTCCACTTCTGTAATAGTAGGCTCATCTGGCAAGCAGTTTCTAGAAATTGGTCAACTTCATCTACTGTGTCAAGATCACTTTCCAGATTTGGCTTAAAAACAGAGCTTAAATGTTCTGCAAACGCTTCTGCTTTTTCATTACTGCATCTGCAGCGTTGTAGCCCAGATGTCTAGAATTGTGTTAGCTCTTCTAGTTGCTTTCCCAAGGCTGTCATCCAAGTCACTTGTATATGGATCAAGATTCCTTAAATATTCTGCTGTAGCTTCATTTTTTATTTCTCGTAGTCTACTGTTGAAGTCTTTGACTGCATTGTTGAATTTTCACTTGTCGATTGGGCTTCTCGTTGTCTGCCATATTTTTCGCAGTTTTCTTTTTTTAGCTACTTTTGCTCTAAGTTCCAGTGGCAGAAAAGCTTGTCTATTTATATTTTCTTCTGGTGGTATTGAGAACACATCCAGCAGCATGAATCGAGTTTGTGAGTGCTTCAATTGCCATTTAAACTTCATCACCTGACTTAAGTGAAATATTTAGACCTGTTCGGTGTTTTAGCCAGTTTTTAAATCCGTTTATGTTTTATGTTATGTTATGTTTTACCATTGATAATTCTATAAGACTTCTGCATGTGACACACTGTAGTTCCATAGGTTGCTATAATCGGTCAGTGGTCAGAGCTCAGATCAAAGTTCTCTTCTATTTTAAAATTATTTTGTGGTAGCTGAGAGTAAACTATGAAATCCAACAAATCTGGGATCTTACGTGGATCAGATGGCCAGTGCATCGGCTTGCCTGTGGATAAAGTTGAGTATTTGTTGAAGGTGATACGTATGTATGATTCAGTACATTTTTGATTAACCAGCCTTGACCCCCACAATGGATGCTTTGCGTTATAGTTACCTCCAGCAATAAAGTGTCTACCAAGTTGTTGAAATAGTGAATTGAAATCGTCTTCTCTGAATTCATATTTGGTGTTAGATACATAGATATAGTAGAGTGCATGCATTGTACTTGAATCCCTGTAAGTTGCATAATATTTGTGTGTATACAATCTAATGCTGTGTATTTTAAAGTATTTTTACAATAACTGAACTTATGCTCTTCAAGATGGATAGTTAGCATTAATGATATTAAACCTGCTAATGGCTATATAATTTCTATTAGTAAAATATGCTTCTGAAATAAGTAATATATCAATTTTGTTGACTTTAATAAATAAGATTAATTAATTACGATGACTGGAAAGCCCGTTAGCATTCAATATGGCTATGCGGGGATCTAATTGCATTACTTATTTACAAATAAAATTATCAAATTAATTAAATTATTTGTTAGTTCAAGTTGTTTTACTAACAGTTTTTCAATTATTTCTAGAGTATAGTTTTCTTTTATGACAGGGTCACCTCGTTGTACTGGCGCATAGCTTGCATTATTTGAAAATTAATTCGTATTCCTTATTGGAACGTTTGTGGTCAATCTTGGTCGTTCATTAGCCATTGATGCTTTGTTATCGATAGATTTGTTTTTGTTAATAGACTGATAGACATGCTTTGTAGCTAGCAGCATGGCATTTTTTATTTCTCGTAGTCTACTGTTGAAGTCTTTGACTGCATTGTTGAATTTTCACTTGTCGATTGGGCTTCTCGTTGTCTGCCATATTTTTCGCAGTTTTCTTTTTTTAGCTACTTTTGCTCTAAGTTCCAGTGGCAGAAAAGCTTGTCTATTTATATTTTCTTCTGGTGGTATTGAGAACACATCCAGCAGCATGAATCGAGTTTGTGAGTGCTTCAATTGCCATTTAAACTTCATCACCTGACTTAAGTGAAATATTTAGACCTGTTCGGTGTTTTAGCCAGTTTTTAAATCCGTTTATGTTTTATGTTATGTTATGTTTTACCATTGATAATTCTATAAGACTTCTGCATGTGACACACTGTAGTTCCATAGGTTGCTATAATCGGTCAGTGGTCAGAGCTCAGATCAAAGTTCTCTTCTATTTTAAAATTATTTTGTGGTAGCTGAGAGTAAACTGTGGATAAAGTTGAGTATTTGTTGAAGGTGATACGTATGTATGATTCAGTACATTTTTGATTAACCAGCCTTGACCCCCACAATGGATGCTTTGCGTTATAGTTACCTCCAGCAATAAAGTGTCTACCAAGTTGTTGAAATAGTGAATTGAAATCGTCTTCTCTGAATTCATATTTGGTGTTAGATACATAGATATAGTAGAGTGCATGCATTGTACTTGAATCCCTGTAAGTTGCATAATATTTGTGTGTATACAATCTAATGCTGTGTATTTTAAAGTATTTTTACAATAACTGAACTTATGCTCTTCAAGATGGATAGTTAGCATTAATGATATTAAACCTGCTAATGGCTATATAATTTCTATTAGTAAAATATGCTTCTGAAATAAGTAATATATCAATTTTGTTGACTTTAATAAATAAGATTAATTAATTACGATGACTGGAAAGCCCGTTAGCATTCAATATGGCTATGCGGGGATCTAATTGCATTACTTATTTACAAATAAAATTATCAAATTAATTAAATTATTTGTTAGTTCAAGTTGTTTTACTAACAGTTTTTCAATTATTTCTAGAGTATAGTTTTCTTTTATGACAGGGTCACCTCGTTGTACTGGCGCATAGCTTGCATTATTTGAAAATTAATTCGTATTCCTTATTGGAACGTTTGTGGTCAATCTTGGTCGTTCATTAGCCATTGATGCTTTGTTATCGATAGATTTGTTTTTGTTAATAGACTGATAGACATGCTTTGTAGCTAGCAGCATGGCACAATTCTGTTTGCGATCAAGAACCAATGCAATATCGCGAAACTACCGTAATTCGGCAACCAGTCGCCGAATACAGACAATGTCGCGAGAGTCATCAGCAGCCCAGACGCCATCAACTCAGACTTCAGCTAGCAGTAGTATATTAATCTGGGATCAACCTGATTTTAAATTTGAAATTTTTTGTAAGTCCGTGTATAGCACGCACGCGCATATCAAGTTTGTTTCGTATATTCGATAATTAATTGTTATCGAATAAAAGCATGACCGAAATGCAGTTAATAAATTATATGGCCTAGAGACTGCAAATTTTGATTTTAGTTTTAATTATATTTTATGAAATTTAGGTTTTTACTGGTTTTTGGAAACCTGCTTTAAATTTAGCCTAATTCTTAAAAGTTGGTGCGGAAATAGGGTCATTATGTGAAGTGGTTTACATCTCTACCAAACCAAGAATATGTAGATCATATGCGGAAATTTCATTAAAATCCATTAGCTAAAGCAGAAGTTATTAAAAAAACGTTTGGCCAATTTGCAAAAGCACATGACAGCAGCGGGCTTTCCACATTTTTAAAAAATTTTCTTATACAACTATGCACACATACAATCAAATGCCTGTATTCTTCTCCATTCGAAGAATTTAATTGCGATTGAATTGTGCTGAATTATTAGCTGCTTCTTAACTTAAAATTCGAAACTTATTTTGCAAGCAGTGCAGTGGCTGCGTTAGTAGAAGCGGCGCTCGGAAAAGGTTTTTCCCTGGGTTCGAGTCTGGTACCGATGGCACATCTTTTATTGTTTCATTTTTAATAATGGAGTGGCGGTGTTAGTAGAGCTAGTGCGCGTTGCGTAAACATGTTGGGTTCTAATCTTGGTGTCGCAATGTCGATTTATATTTGCTTTTTTGAATACTCGATATAAACTCGATATATATATAAAACACAAACTCCTGCCGAGCTCTAAAGGCTCTCTTCGCGCTGTACATATTCTTTCCTCAAGTGATACACCCACGCTCGGACAGTAGTTTAGATTTTTTTGAACATTTCTTATCTCAAGGCCCCACGTTGTGCTCCAGTCTTAAGGAACCTATGGTACATTCTGAGTACAATAAGTGCTGAGCTAAGATGACTGCGTGAATGTAGGCTCATGCGATAGTAATAATCAATTAATCATATGTATATGAGCTGGCCTTTATGTTAAAATGTAGTACTAGGTGTTACTAAGGTAGTAAACGATCACCGCACTTCAGTTCGAAGAATGTTTTATGCTTCTATTGAATAGCAAAGGATTCGCTATATCTGCAGTACGCTCCTATAGTTGAATTCGCTGTAAGCCTGAGGAGTCGCAAGAGTGCAATGAACTCTTTCCGGACGGACGAACACTTTCCGTGAACGTGCTCTCCGATAGTGTTGCATTGCGATCTTCGAATTTCCAGGGCTATTACTACAGTAATCGTGTCTCTGTATGTAGTTATATATTTTGCTCATATATATGCCGTATCATTAAACAGTAAATACGTGTATTGATATATAATTGTATATGTGAACCTCTATATAAATTATATGTTTTCCAGTCCTGTAGTGGCTGAAGGTTAGGTTGAGAGGCGCCTGTGCCTCTTATTGCTGGCATCGGGCTCAGACAATGAAATAAGCCATTTAACGGCCAAGTGAATTAGAAGCCTTCCAGTCCTGTATTGACCGCAGGTTAGGTTGAGAGGAGACTGCCTCTTATTGCTGGCCTCGGGCTCAGACAATGAAATAAGCCATTTAACGGCCAAGTGTCGGAGTGAATATTTATTTAAGCGGCTCACTGGAAGAACGTTAGTTAAACCAGTGAGTTAATTAACATGATTTGAGTAATCGAAACAGTTAACTTTATTGTTTACTCTTATTATATTCACTACTTTTAATTTGACTTATATGACATCAATTTTAGCGTGTCCATTCAGTACGAGTAAAGACCCACGACTGAATTATATGACACTAATTTTTAACGCGTCCTTTAGGTACGAGTTAAAAAGCGAGACTCATTTATGTGACACAAATTTCAATACGAGTAAAAAACCACGACTGACTTATATGACACTAATTTTTAACGCGTCCTTTCGGTACGAGTTAAAACACGAGACTGATCTATATTTTTACAAATCATAGCCTCACCGGCGTAAGCAGAGTTGCCATTGCCAGGGCTGTTCCTTAACTTGTCTAGCACCCGATAATGAGTGTTGACTAATACCTTATATTAAGTGTTATAAGCTAACTAAGTGTTATAAGTTAATTTATATATAGATACCACACAATAATAGTGAAAATAAACTTAGCTTGTGTGCCAAATTATCAACAGAAAGAACGCATAGATTAATAAATGGTCGACGTGTATTCAGAGTGAGTGAACAACAGCTCTTTCAGATTAATCTGTTTAGACAATGGTTTCAATGAGGGGCTAAGGCTATTTTCAAGGTGGCAAGGTGCCATTGTCACACATTGGTACGAAATTGTTGTGGAATGAATACTTTATTAGGTTGCCACCCATCGAGCCAATTGCCAATGTTTTTATATTTAAAACCAAAGTTTTGGACGTAAAAGTTCCAGTGATTCTGATCCTATTTATTAAGTTTTTCAGTTTTTTCAGGATTTCTGCAAAGTGTATCAACAGAATTGAAACATTTTCTCAATTTGAAGTTTTTGTGAACAGGGAAATTTGTTATTACATTCATTACATCGCGAAAATATTATTCGAATAGCAGAAGATAAAACGGGGTTTGGCCCCATAGATGACTGTGTTTAATTTAAAAACTTTAATGTGATCATTAACGAATGTGTTAAGAAAAGTATCTTGTGTCATAAGCACATCGTTTTATAAGACACCAGTAGTCGTGACTATAGGACTGAATACTACTCTCAGCTTTGTTGAACTATTACTATATAATATAAAATATTAAAATTGGTTAACTCGATTAAAACACCAGCTCCGAATATCAAAAGTATTATCACGGAAAACTTAACCTGATCATCTTGCTCTTGTATGTATTGATTCATACATTTAATCCAACTTCCCCTTGTTTTAATAAATGTTGACAATTTTATAAAAGACTGCAATACATTAGAAACGAGCTCGCTGCCTACTTGCCCTGAGTCCCCTTAACTAATTTATTATCAAAACATTTATAGCACAATTGGTTTTTAAAAATAGCAATTGTTACGTCAATTCCGCAGTATGTAATTCTTAACAACAAAGTTGTCGTGAAATTATCTATGTGATCAAGAACCGCTGCAATAGCGCGAAAATACTGCAATTCAGCAGCTTGCAATTACTAACAACAAAGTTGGCGCGAAATTCATCGCAATTCAGCAGCTTGCAATTCCTAACCACAAATTTGGCGCTCAATTCTGTCTGCGATGAAGAACCACTGCAATAGGTGAAAACTACCGTAATTTGGCAACCTGTCGCCGAACACACAATGTCGCGAGAGTCATGAGCAGCCCTGCCGCCATCAACTCAGACTTTAGCTAGCACTAGTGTTAAATCTGGGATCAACCTGATCACATGTAAAAATAAAACTGAAGATCTTTTATTTTAACTGGCGCCCGAGAAGGGAGAACAAAGGAGAAATTAAGAAAAAACTGCGAATAAAATCAGAAACTAGTTAAAAATATTAGTTTAAAAAATTAATAAAGAAAATATATCGAAGTAATATTAAAATTTTAAATTGTAAGAAGCAAGAAAGAAAAATAATAATAAGCATATCAAAAGAAACAAAATACAAAAACAAAAACAAAAAATATAAGCTTAGTGTACCGAACTGGTAGCTGCGCAGTATAACCTGAAACGAAAAAAATAAGAAACAGTAGAAATCAAACGCGCTGCAAAAATTCGTCGACTAGTTTTTACAATCGATTTAAATATTCAGCTTGTAAATTTAATACTTAAGCAAAGCAAACTAAAGATAAATCGTATCATTTTGAATCCAAACTACACGATAAATTAATATTTTCACAATTCAAATAAGATATTTTTTTATTAACAGCCAATACATTTTCCTGGTTTTCACCTTGAGCTGCTCTCGTTTCGATTTGATGTACTGCTTCCTTCCAAGTTAGCTGCCGATTAAGATGAGCACCTAGATATTTTACCGATTCACTAACAGGTATAGCATGACCGTTTAGTGTGACTGCAGGACAACTTTCAGATCTCATAGAAAATGTAACTTGCACTGCGTGTTCACTATTATTCTCAACTTTTGAAGCCATACTTCAATCAGACCGAGTTCTTCTTGGAATAAGTTTTATTCAACTTGCGGATCAGTGTTCGTAGCAATGATTGCGGTATCATCAGCATATGTTGCTATCTTAACATCGTTTATTGTAGGTAGGTCAGATGTGTAAATTGTATACAAAACTGGACCCAAAACACTCCCTTGCTGAACAACAGTTTCAGAAGTGTATATATTGTATGATACGTCATGTTCTTGTACATAAAAGGAACGATTTGCTAGGTACGATTTTATAATAGTAAAGTATGGTGCTAGCAGCCACTTCTTAACTTTGTTAAGAAGACCTGCATGCCAGAATTTATCAAACGCTTATTTAATGTCTAAAAAGAAACATGTACTATATTTTGTGCATTCAAATGCATCAATAATTGCATGCGTTATACGATGGCATTACTCGAGTGTTTCATTTCGTCTTCTAAACCCAAACTGATGTTCCGGTAAGATATTTAGTTCGTCCAGCATCACTGACACTCTTCTTAAAAGTATTCTGTCGAATACTCTAGAAAATATCACCAGCAAAATATTGGGACGATATGACGATCTGCAGCTCTGTGGCTTGTTGGGTTCGAGAATTAGGATTACTTCCGCACATTTCCACTGTCTTGTGAAGTATTCCAATCTTAGCATTGCATTGTATATTTGAGTGATACATTTCGGCGGAAGATGTCTAATGGTATTTGCGCCTATTTTATCATATCCTGGCGCTTTCTTCTTGTTTAGGATCTTTAGGCTCATCTGGCAAGCAGTTTCTAGAAATTGGTCAACTTCATCTACTGTATCAAGATCACTTTCCAGATTTGGCTTAAAAACAGAGCTTAAATGTTCTGCAAACGCTTCTGCTTTTGCATTATTGCATCTGCAGCGTTTTAGCCCAGATGTCTAGAATTGTGTTAGCTCTTCTAGTTGCTTTCCGAAGGCTGTCATCCAAGTCACTTGTATATGGATCAAGATTCCTTAAATATTCTGCTGTAGATTCATTTTTTATTTCCCATAGTCTACTGTTGAAGTCTTTGACTGCATTGTTGAATTTTCACTTGTCGAATGGGCTTCTCGTTGTCTGCCATATTTATCGCAGTTTTCTTTTTTTAGCTAATTTTGCTCTAAGTTCCAGTGGCAGAAAAGCTTGTCTATTTATATTTTCTTCTGGTGGTATTGAGAACACATATCCAGCAGCATGAATCGAGTTTGTGAGTGCTTCAATTGCCATTTAAACTTCATCACCTGACTTCAGTGAAATATTTAGACCCGTTTAATGTTTTAGTCAGTTTTTAAATCCGTTTATGTTTTATGTTATGTTATGTTTTACCATTGATAATTCTATAAGACTTCTGCATGTGACACACTGTAGTTCCATAGGTTTCTATAATCGGTTAGCGGTCAGAGCTCAGATCAAAGTTCTCTTCTATTTTAAAATTATTTTGTGGTAGCTGAGAGTAAACTATGAAATCCAACAAATCTGGGATCTTACGTGGATCAGATGGCCAGTGCGTCGGCTTGCCTGTGGATAAAGTTGAGTATTTGTTGAAGGTGATAGTTACCTCCAGCAATAAAGCGTCTACCAAGTTGTTGAAATAGTGAATTGAAATCGTCTTCTCTGAATTCATATTTGGTGTTAGATACATAGATATAGTAGAGTGCATGCATTGTACTTGAATCCCTGCAAGTTGCATAATATTTGTGTGTATACAATCTAATGCTGTGTATTTTAAAGTATTTTTACAATAACTGAACTTTTGCTCTTCCAGATGGATGGTTAGCATTAATGATATTAAAATTCTGTTAGCAAAATATGCTTCTGAAATAAGTAATATATTAATTTTGTTGACTTTAATAAATAAGATTAATTAATTACGATGACTGGAAAGCCCGTTAGCATTCAACATGGCTATGCGGGGATCTAATTGCATTACTTATTTACAAATAAAATTATCAAATTAATTAAATTATTTGTTAGTTCAAGTTGTTTTACTAACAGTTTTTCAATTATTTCTAGCGTATAGTTTTCTTTTATGACAGGGTCACCTCGTTGTACTGGCGCATAGCTTGCATTATTTGAAAATTAATTCGTATTCCTTGTTGGAATGTTTGTGGTCAATCTTGGTCGTTCATTAGCCATTGATGCTTTGTTATCGATAGATTTGTTTTTGTTAATAGACTGATAGACATGCTTTGTAGCTAGCAGCATGGCACAATTCTGTTTGCGATCAAGAACCACTGCAATAGCGCGAAACTACCGTAATTCGGCAACCAGTCGCCGAACACACAATGTCGCGAGAGTCATGAGCAGCCCTGCCGCCATCAACTCAGACTTTAGCTAGAAGTAGTGTTAAATCTGGAATCAACCTGATCACATGTAAAAATAAAACTGAAGATCTTTTATTTTAACTGGCGCACGAGCAGGGAGAACATAACGTTTCTAAGTGCGTGTAATCATTAATTGACACGAAAAGGTAAAACGAAATCGCAGCCAAAGCTTGCCCAACGCGAACTCACGCTTATTATGATCCGTCCGCAGAGCACATCTTGGAATAACAATAGTTTTGTAAGAGAAAGAAAATTAGGGATTAAGTTAAGGTAAATTGAAAAAAACATATAATTGAAATAATTAAAAAAAATTAAGAAAAAACAGCGAATAAAATCAGAAACTAGTTAAAAATATTAGTTTAAAAAATTAATAAAGAAAATATATCGAAGTAATATTAAAATTTTAAATTGTAAGAAGCAAGAAAGAAAAATAATAATAAGCATATCAAAAGAAACAAAATACAAAAACAAAAACAAAAAATATAAGCTTAGTGTACCGAACTGGTAGCTGCGCAGTGTAACCTGAAACGAAAAAAATAAGAAACAGTAGAAATCAAATGCGCTGCAAAAATTCGTCGACTAGTTTTTACAATCGATTTAAATATTCAGCTTGAAAATTTAATACTTAAGCAAAGCAAACTAAAGATAAATCGTATCATTTTGAATCCAAACTACACGATAAATTAATATTTTCACAATTCAAATAAGATATTTTTTTATTAACAGCCAATACATTTTCCTGGTTTTCACCTTGAGCTGCTCTCGTTTCGATTTGATGTACTGCTTCCTTCCAAGTTAGCTGCCGATTAAGATGAGCACCTAGATATTTTACCGATTCACTAACAGGTATAGCATGACCGTTTAGTGTGACTGCAGGACAACTTTCAGATCTCATAGAAAATGTAACTTGTACTGCGTGTTCACTATTATTCTCAACTTTTGAAGCCATACTTCAATCAGACCGAGTTCTTCTTGGAATAAGTTTTATTCAACTTGTGGTTCAGTGTTCGTAGCAATGATTGCGGTATCATCAGCATATGTTGATATCTTAACATCGTTTATTGTAGGTAGGTCAGATGTGTAAATTGTATACAAAACTGGACCCAAAACACTCCCTTGCTGAACAACAGTTTCAGAAGTGTATATATTGTATGATACGTCATGTTCTTGTACATAAAAGGAAAGATTTGCTAGGTACGATTTTATAATAGTAAAGTATGGTGCTAGCAGCCACTTCTTAACTTTGTTAAGAAGACCTGCATGCCAGAATTTATCAAACGCTTATTTAATGTCTAAAAAGAAACATGTACTATATTTTGTGCATTCAAATGCATCAATAATTGCATGCGTTATACGATGGCATTACTCGAGTGTTTCATTTCGTCTTCTAAACCCAAACTGATGTTCCGGTAAGATATTTAGTTCGTCCAGCATCACTGACACTCTTCTTAAAAGTATTCTGTCGAATACTCTAGAAAATATCACCAGCAAAATAATGGGACGATATGACGATCTGCAGCTCTGTGGCTTGTTGGGTTCGAGAATCAGGATTACTTCCGCACATTTCCACTGTCTTGTGAAGTATTCCAATCTTAGCATTGTATTGTATATTTGAGTGATGCATTTCGGCGGAAGATGTCTAATGGTATTTGCGCATATTTTATCATATCCTGGCGCTTTCTTCTTGTTTAGGATCTTTATTTCCTCTTCCACTTCTGTAATAGTAGGCTCATCTGGCAAGCAGTTTCTAGAAATTGGTCAACTTCATCTACTGTGTCAAGATCACTTTCCAGATTTGGCTTAAAAACAGAGCTTAAATGTTCTGCAAACGCTTCTGCTTTTTCATTATTGCATCTGCAGCGTTGTAGCCCAGATGTCTAGAATTGTGTTAGCTCTTCTAGTTGCTTTCCCAAGGCTGTCATCCAAGTCACTTGTATATGGATCAAGATTCCTTAAATATTCTGCTGTAGCTTCATTTTTTATTTCTCGTAGTCTACTGTTGAAGTCTTTGACTGCATTGTTGAATTTTAACTTGTCGATTGGGCTTCTCGTTGTCTGCCATATTTTTCGCAGTTTTCTTTTTTAGCTACTTTTGCTCTAAGTTCCAGTGGCAGAAAAGCTTGTCTATTTATATTTTCTTCTGGTGGTATTGAGAACACATATCCAGCAGCATGAATCGAGTTTGTGAGTGCTTCAATTGCCATTTAAACTTCATCACCTGACTTCAGTGAAATATTTAGACCTGTTCGGTGTTTTAGCCAGTTTTTAAATCCGTTTATGTTTTATGTTATGTTATGTTTTACCATTGATAATTCTATAAGACTTCTGCATGTGACACACTGTAGTTCCATAGGTTGCTATAATCGGTTAGTGGTCAGAGCTCAGATCAAAGTTCTCTTCTATTTTAAAATTATTTTGTGGTAGCTGAGAGTAAACTATGAAATCCAACAAATCTGGGATCTTACGTGGATCAGATGGCCAGTGCATCGGCTTGCCTGTGGATAAAGTTGAGTATTTGTTGAAGGTGATACGTATGTATGATTCAGTACATTTTTGATTAACCAGCCTTGACCCCCACAATGGATGCTTTGCGTTATAGTTACATCCAGCAATAAAGTGTCTACCAAGTTGTTGAAATAGTGAATTGAAATCGTCTTCTCTGAATTCATATTTGGTGTTAGATACATAGATATAGTAGAGTGCATGCATTGTACTTGAATCCCTGTAAGTTGCATAATATTTGTGTGTATACAATCTAATGCTGTGTATTTTAAAGTATTTTTACAATAACTGAACTTATGCTCTTCAAGATGGATGGTTAGCATTAATGTTATTAAACCTGCTAATGGCCATATAATTTCTATTAGTAAAATATGCTTCTGAAATAAGTAATATATCAATTTTGTTGACTTTAATAAATAAGATTAATTAATTACGATGACTGGAAAGCCCGTTAGCATTCAATATGGCTATGCGGGGATCTAATTGCATTACTTATTTACAAATAAAATTATCAAATTAATTAAATTATTTGTTAGTTCAAGTTGTTTTACTAACAGTTTTTCAATTATTTCTAGAGTATAGTTTTCTTTTATGACAGGGTCACCTCGTTGTACTGGCGCATAGCTTGCATTATTTGAAAATTAATTCGTATTCCTTGTTGGAACGTTTGTGGTCAATCTTGGTCGTTCATTAGCCATTGATGCTTTGTTATCGATAGATTTGTTTTTGTTAATAGACTGATAGACATGCTTTGTAGCTAGCAGCATGGCACAATTCTGTTTGCGATCAAGAACCAATGCAATAGCGCGAAACTACCGTAATTCGGCAACCAGTCGCCGAATACAGACAATGTCGCGAGAGTCATCAGCAGCCCAGACGCCATCAACTCAGACTTCAGCTAGCAGTAGTATATTAATCTGGGATCAACCTGATTTTAAATTTGAAATTTTTTGTAAGTCCGTGTATAGCACGCACGCGCATATCAAGTTTGTTTCGTATATTCGATAATTAATTGTTATTGAATAAAAGCATGACCGAAATGCAGTTAATAAATTATATGGCCTAGAGACTGCAAATTTTGATTTTAGTTTTAATTATATTTTATGAAATTTAGGTTTTTACTGGTTTTTGGAAACCTGCTTTAAATTTTGCCTAATTCTTAAAAGTTGTGCGGAAATAGGGTCATTATGTGAAGTGGTTTACATCTCTACCAAACCAAGAATATGTAGATCATATGCGGAAATTTCATTAAAATCCATTAGCTAAAGCAGAAGTTATTAAAAAAACGTTTGGCCAATTTGCAAAAGCACATGACAGCAGCGGGCTTTCCACATTTTTAAAAAATTTAGTAGAGCTAGTGCGCGTTGCGTAAACATGTTGGGTTCTAATCTTGGTGTCGCAATGTCGATTTATATTTGCTTTTTTGAATACTCGATATAAACTCGATATATATATATAAAACGCAAACTTCTGCCGAGCTCTAAAGGCTCTCTTCGCGCTGTACATATTCTTTCCTCAAGTGATACACCCACGCTCGGACAGTAGTTTAGATTTTTTTGAACATTTCTTATCTCAAGGCCCCACGTTGTGCTCCAGTCTTAAGGAACCTATGGTACATTCTGAGTACAATAAGTGCTGAGCTAAGATGACTGCGTGAATGTAGGCTCATGCGATAGTAATAATCAATTAATCATATGTATATGAGATGGCCTTTATGTTAAAATGTAGTACTAGGTGTTACTAAGGTAGTAAACGATCACCGCACTTCAGTTCGAAGAATGTTTTATGCTTCTATTGAATAGCAAAGGATTCGCTATATCTGCAGTACGCTCCTATAGTTGAATTCGCTGTAAGCCTGAGGAGTCACAGGAGTGCAATGAACTCTTTCCGGACGGACGAACACTTTCCGTGAACGTGCTCTCCGATAGTGTTGCATTGCGATCTTCGAATTTCCAGGACTATTACTACAGTAGTCGTGTCTCTGTATGTAGTTATATATTTTGCTCATATATATGCCGTATCATTAAACAGTAAATACGTGTATTGATATATAATTGTATATGTGAACCTCTATATAAATTATATGTTTTCCAGTCCTGTAGTGGCTGAAGGTTAGGTTGAGAGGCGCCTGTGCCTCTTATTGCTGGCATCGGGCTCAGACAATGAAATAAGCCATTTAACGGCCAAGTGAATTAGAAGCCTTCCAGTCCTGTATTGACCGCAGGTTAGGTTGA
Source organism: Drosophila hydei (assembly GCF_003285905.1). Lineage (NCBI taxonomy): Eukaryota > Metazoa > Arthropoda > Insecta > Diptera > Drosophilidae > Drosophila > Drosophila hydei. Next base: position 39,719 of record NW_022045769.1, read on the forward strand.
GAGGAGACTGCCTCTTATTGCTGGCCTCGGGCTCAGACAATGAAATAAGCCATTTAACGGCCAAGTGTCGGAGTGAATATTTATTTAAGCGGCTCACTGGAAGAACGTTAGTTAAACCAGTGAGTTAATTAACATGATTTGAGTAATCGAAACAGTTAACTTTATTGTTTACTCTTATTATATTCACTACTTTTAATTTGACTTATATGACATCAATTTTAGCGTGTCCATTCAGTACGAGTAAAGACCCACGACTGAATTATATGACACTAATTTTTAACGCGTCCTTTAGGTACGAGTTAAAAAGCGAGACTCATTTATGTGGCACAAATTTCAAAACGAGTAAAAAACCACGACTGACTTATATGACACTAATTTTTAACGCGTCCTTTCGGTACGAGTTAAAACACGAGACTGATCTATATTTTTACAAATCATAGCCTCACCGGCGTAAGCAGAGTTGCCATTGCCAGGGCTGTTCCTTAACTTGTCTAGCACCCGATAATGAGTGTTGACTAATACCTTATATTAAGTGTTATAAGCTAACTAAGTGTTATAAGTTAATTTATATATAGATGCCACACAATAATAGTGAAAATAAACTTAGCTTGTGTGCCAAATTATCAACAGAAAGAACGCATAGATTAATAAATGGTTGACGTGTATTCAGAGTGAGTGAACAACAGCTCTTTCAGATTAATCTGTTTAGACAATGGTTTCAATGAGGGGCTAAGGCTATTTTCAAGGTGGCAAGGTGCCATTGTCACACATTGGTACGAAATTGTTGTGGAATGAATACTTTTTTAGGTTGCCACCCATCGAGCCAATTGCCAAGTACAATACTCCCTCCTCAGAAATCGATACCTTCAGGTGAACAATGTGTCGAACACCAATGTTTTTATATTTAAAACCAAAGTTTTGGACGTAAAAGTTCCAGTGATGCTGATCCTATTTATTAAGTTTTTCAGTTTTTTCAGGATTTCTGCAAAGTGTATCAACAGAATTGAAACATTTTCTCAATTTGAAGTTTTTGTGAACAGGGAAATTTGTTATTACATTCATTACATCGCGAAAATATTATTCGAATAGCAGAAGATAAAACGGGGTTTGGCCCCATAGATGACTGTGTTTAATTTAAAAACTTTAATGTGATCATTAACGAATGTGTTAAGAAAAGTATCTTGTGTCATAAGCACATCGTTTTATAAGACACCAGTAGTCGTGACTATAGGACTGAATACTACTCTCAGCTTTGTTGAACTATTACTATATAATATAAAATATTAAAATTGGTTAACTCGATTAAAACACCAGCTCCGAATATCAAAAGTATTATCACGGAAAACTTAACCTGATCATCTTGCTCTTGTATGTATTGATTCATACATTTAATCCAACTTCCCCTTGTTTTAATAAATGTTGACAATTTTATAAAAGACTGCAATACATTAGAAACGAGCTCGCTGCCTACTTGCCCTGAGTCCCCTTAACTAATTTATTATCAAAACATTTATAGCACAATTGGTTTTTAAAAATAGCAATTGTTACGTCAATTCCGCAGTATGTAATTCTTAACAACAAAGTTGGCGTGAAATTCTCTATGTGATCAAGAACCGCTGCAATAGCGCGAAAATACTGCAATTCAGCAGCTTGCAATTACTAACAACAAAGTTGGCGCGAAATTCATCGCAATTCAGCAGCTTGCAATTCCTAACCACAAATTTGGCGCTCAATTCTGTCTGCGATGAAGAACCACTGCAATAGGCGAAAACTACCGTAATTTGGCAACCTGTCGCCGAACACACAATGTCGCGAGAGTCATGAGTAGCCCTGCCGCCATCAACTCAGACTTTAGCTAGCACTAGTGTTAAATCTGGGATCAACCTGATCACATGTAAAAATAAAACTGAAGATCTTTTATTTTAACTGGCGCCCGAGAAGGGAGAACAAAGGAGAAATTAAGAAAAAACTGCGAATAAAATCAGAAACTACTTAAAAATATTAGTTTAAAAAATTAATAAAGAAAATATATCGAAGTAATATTAAAATTTTAAATTGTAAGAAGCAAGAAAGAAAAATAATAATAAGCATATCAAAAGAAACAAAATACAAAAACAAAAACAAAAAATATAAGCTTAGTGTACCGAACTGGTAGCTGCGCAGTGTAACCTGAAACGAAAAAAATAAGAAACAGTAGAAATCAAACGCGCTACAAAAATTCGACGACTAGTTTTTACAATCGATTTAAATATTCAGCTTGAAAATTTAATACTTAAGCAAAGCAAACTAAAGATAAATCGTATCATTTTGAATCCAAACTACACGATAAATTAATATTTTCACAATTCAAATAAGATATTTTTTTATTAACAGCCAATACATTTTCCTGGTTTTCACCTTGAGCTGCTCTCGTTTCGATTTGATGTACTGCTTCCTTCCAAGTTAGCTGCCGATTAAGATGAGCACCTAGATATTTTACCGATTCACTAACAGGTATAGCATGACCGTTTAGTGTGACTGCAGGACAACTTTCAGATCTCATAGAAAATGTAACTTGCACTGCGTGTTCACTATTATTCTCAACTTTTGAAGCCATACTTCAATCAGACCGAGTTCTTCTTGGAATAAGTTTTATTCAACTTGTGGATCAGTGTTCGTAGCAATGATTGCGGTATCATCAGCATATGTTGCTATCTTAACATCGTTTATTGTAGGTAGGTCAGATGTGTAAATTGTATACAAAACTGGACCCAAAACACTCCCTTGCTGAACAACAGTTTCAGAAGTGTATATATTGTATGATACGTCATGTTCTTGTACATAAAAGGAACGATTTGCTAGGTACGATTTTATAATAGTAAAGTATGGTGCTAGCAGCCACTTCTTAACTTTGTTAAGAAGACCTGCATGCCAGAATTTATCAAACGCTTATTTAATGTCTAAAAAGAAACATGTACTATATTTTGTGCATTCAAATGCATCAATAATTGCATGCGTTATACGATGGCATTACTCGAGTGTTTCATTTCGTCTTCTAAACCCAAACTGATGTTCCGGTAAGATATTTAGTTCGTCCAGCATCACTGACACTCTTCTTAAAAGTATTCTGTCGAATACTCTAGAAAATATCACCAGCAAAATAATGGGACGATATGACGATCTGCAGCTCTGTGGCTTGTTGGGTTCGAGAATTAGGATTACTTCCGCACATTTCCACTGTCTTGTGAAGTATTCCAATCTTAGCATTGCATTGTATATTTGAGTGATACATTTCGGCGGAAGATGTAGAATGGTATTTGCGCCTATTTTATCATATCCTGGCGCTTTCTTCTTGTTTAGGATCTTTAGGCTCATCTGGCAAGCAGTTTCTAGAAATTGGTCAACTTCATCTACTGTATCAAGATCACTTTCCAGATTTGGCTTAAAAACAGAGCTTAAATGTTCTGCAAACGCTTCTGCTTTTGCATTATTGCATCTGCAGCGTTTTAGCCCAGATGTCTAGAATTGTGTTAGCTCTTCTAGTTGCTTTCCGAAGGCTGTCATCCAAGTCACTTGTATATGGATCAAGATTCCTTAAATATTCTGCTGTAGATTCATTTTTTATTTCCCATAGTCTACTGTTGAAGTCTTTGACTGCATTGTTGAATTTTCACTTGTCGAATGGGCTTCTCGTTGTCTGCCATATTTATCGCAGTTTTCTTTTTTTAGCTAATTTTGCTCTAAGTTCCAGTGGCAGAAAAGCTTGTCTATTTATATTTTCTTCTGGTGGTATTGAGAACACATATCCAGCAGCATGAATCGAGTTTGTGAGTGCTTCAATTGCCATTTAAACTTCATCACCTGACTTCAGTGAAATATTTAGACCTGTTTAATGTTTTAGTCAGTTTTTAAATCCGTTTATGTTTTATGTTATGTTATGTTTTACCATTGATAATTCTATAAGACTTCTGCATGTGACACACTGTAGTTCCATAGGTTTCTATAATCGGTTAGCGGTCAGAGCTCAGATCAAAGTTCTCTTCTATTTTAAAATTATTTTGTGGTAGCTGAGAGTAAACTATGAAATCCAACAAATCTGGGATCTTACGTGGATCAGATGGCCAGTGCATCGGCTTGCCTGTGGATAAAGTTGAGTATTTGTTGAAGGTGATACGTATGTATGATTCAGTACATTTTTGATTAACCAGCCTTGACCCCCACAATGGATGCTTTGCGTTATAGTTACCTCCAGCAATAAAGCGTCTACCAAGTTGTTGAAATAGTGAATTGAAATCGTCTTCTCTGAATTCATATTTGGTGTTAGATACATAGATATAGTAGAGTGCATGCATTGTACTTGAATCCCTGCAAGTTGCATAATATTTGTGTGTATACAATCTAATGCTGTGTATTTTAAAGTATTTTTACAATAACTGAACTTTTGCTCTTCCAGATGGATGGTTAGCATTAATGATATTAAAATTCTGTTAGCAAAATATGCTTCTGAAATAAGTAATATATTAATTTTGTTGACTTTAATAAATAAGATTAATTAATTACGATGACTGGAAAGCCCGTTAGCATTCAATATGGCTATGCGGGGATCTAATTGCATTACTTATTTACAAATAAAATTATCAAATTAATTAAATTATTTGTTAGTTCAAGTTGTTTTACTAACAGTTTTTCAATTATTTCTAGCGTATAGTTTTCTTTTATGACAGGGTCACCTCGTTGTACTGGCGCATAGCTTGCATTATTTGAAAATTAATTCGTATTCCTTGTTGGAACGTTTGTGGTCAATCTTGGTCGTTCATTAGCCATTGATGCTTTGTTATCGATGGATTTGTTTTTGTTAATAGACTGATAGACATGCTTTGTAGCTAGCAGCATGGCACAATTCTGTTTGCGATCAAGAACCACTGCAATAGCGCGAAACTACCGTAATTAGGCAACCAGTCGCCGAACACACAATGTCGCGAGAGTCATGAGCAGCCCTGCCGCCATCAACTCAGACTTTAGCTAGAAGTAGTGTTAAATCTGTAATCAACCTGATCACATGTAAAAATAAAACTGAAGATCTTTTATTTTAACTGGCGCACGAGCAAGGAGAACAAAACGTTTCTAAGTGCGTGTAATCATTAATTGACACGAAAAGGTAAAACGAAATCGCAGCCAAAGCTTGCCCAACGCAAACTCACGCTTATTATGATCCGTCCGCAGAGCACATCTTGGAATAACAATAGTTTTGTAAGAGAAAGAAAATTAGGGATTAAGTTAAGGTAAATTGAAAAAAACATATAATTGAAATAATTAAAAAAAATTAAGAAAAAACAGCGAATAAAATCAGAAACTAGTTAAAAATATTAGTTTAAAAAATTAATAAAGAAAATATATCGAAGTAATATTAAAATTTTAAATTGTAAGAAGCAAGAAAGAAAAATAATAATAAGCATATCAAAAGAAACAAAATACAAAAACAAAAACAAAAAATATAAGCTTAGTGTACCGAACTGGTAGCTGCGCAGTGTAACCTGAAACGAAAAAAATAAGAAACAGTAGAAATCAAACGCGCTGCAAAAATTCGTCGACTAGTTTTTACAATCGATTTAAATATTCAGCTTGAAAATTTAATACTTAAGCAAAGCAAACTAAAGATAAATCGTATCATTTTGAATCCAAACTACACGATAAATTAATATTTTCACAATTCAAATAAGATATTTTTTTATTAACAGCCAATACATTTTCCTGGTTTTCACCTTGAGCTGCTCTCGTTTCGATTTGATGTACTGCTTCCTTCCAAGTTAGCTGCCGATTAAGATGAGCACCTAGATATTTTACCGATTCACTAACAGGTATAGCATGACCGGTTAGTGTGACTGCAGGACAACTTTCAGATCTCATAGAAAATGTAACTTGCACTGCGTGTTCACTATTATTCTCAACTTTTGAAGCCATACTTCAATCAGACCGAGTTCTTCTTGGAATAAGTTTTATTCAACTTGTGGATCAGTGTTCGTAGCAATGATTGCGGTATCATCAGCATATGTTGATATCTTAACATCGTTTATTGTAGGTAGGTCAGATGTGTAAATTGTATACAAAACTGGACCCAAAACACTCCCTTGCTGAACAACAGTTTCAGAAGTGTATATATTGTATGATACGTCATGTTCTTGTACATAAAAGGAACGATTTGCTAGGTACGATTTTATAATAGTAAAGTATGGTGCTAGCAGCCACTTCTTAACTTTGTTAAGAAGACCTGCATGCCAGACTTTATCAAACGCTTATTTATAAATGATTAAAATAATTGCATGCGTTATACGATGGCATTGCTCGAGTGTTTCATTTCGTCTTCTAAACCCAAACTGATGTTCCGGTAAGATATTTAGTTCGTCCAGCATCACTGACACTCTTCTTAAAAGTATTCTGTCGAATACTCTAGAAAATATCACCAGCAAAATAATGGGACGATATGACGATCTGCAGCTCTGTGGCTTGTTGGGTTCGAGAATCAGGATTACTTCCGCACATTTCCACTGTCTTGTGAAGTATTCCAATCTTAGCATTGCATTGTATATTTGAGTGATACATTTCGGCGAAGATGTCTAATGGTATTTGCGCATATTTTATCATATCCTGGCGCTTTCTTCTTGTTTAGGATCTTTATTTCCTCTTCCACTTCTGTAATAGTAGGATCATCTGGCAAGGAGTTTCTAGAAATTGGTCAACTTCATCTACTGTGTCAAGATCACTTTCCAGATTTGGCTTAAAACAGAGCTCAAATGTTCTGCAAACGCTTCTGCTTTTGCATTATTGCATGTGCAGCGTTTTAGCCCAGATGTCTAGAATTGTGTTAGCTCTTCTAGTTGCTTTCCGAAGGCTGTCATCCAAGTCACTTGTATATGGATCAAGATTCCTTAAATATTCTGCTGTAGCTTCAATTTTTATTTCCCATAGTCTACTGTTTAAGTCTTTGACTGCATTGTTTAATTTTCACTTGTCGAATGGGCTTCTCGTTGTCTGCCATATTTATCGCAGTTTTCTTTTTTTAGCTACGTTTGTTCTAAGTTCCAGTGGCAGAAAAGCTTGTCTATTTATATTTTCTTCTGGTGGTATTGAGAACACATATCCAGCAGCATGAATCGAGTTTGTGAGTGCTTCAATTGCCATTTAAATTTCATCACCTGACTTCATGAAATATTTAGACCTGTTTGGTGTTTTAGCCAGTTTTTAAATCCGTTTATGTTTTATGTTATGTTATATTTTACCATTGATAATTCTATAAGACTTCTGCATGTGACACACTGTAGTTTCATAGGTTGCTATAATCGTGGTCAGAGCTCAGATCAAAGTTCTCTTCTATTTTAAAATTATTTTGCGGTAGCTGAGAGTAAACTATGAAATTCAACAAATCTGGGATCTTACGTGGATCAGATGGCCAGTGCATCGGCTTGCCTGTGGATAAAGTTGAGTATTTGTTGAAGCTGATACGTATGTATGATTCAGTACATTTTTGATTAACCAGCCTTGACCCCCACAATGGATGCTTTGCGTTATAGTTACCTCCAGCAATAAAGCGTCTACCAAGTTGTTGAAATAGTGAATTGAAATCGTCTTCTCTGAATTCATATTTGGTGTTAGATACATAGATATAGTAGAGTGCATGCATTGTACTTGAATCCCTGCAAGTTGCATAATATTTGTGTGTATACAATCTAATGCTGTGTATTTTAAAGTATTTTTACAATAACTGAACTTTTGCTCTTCCAGATGGATGGTTAGCATTAATGATATTAAACCTGCTAATTGCCATATGATTTCAGTTAGTAAAATATGCTTCTGAAATAAGTAATATATCAATTTTGTTGACTTTAATAAATAAGATTAATTAATTACGATGACTGGAAAGCCCGTTAGCATTAAATATGGCAATGCGGGGATCTAATTGCATTACTTATTTACAAGTAAAATTATCATATTAATTTAATTATTTGTTAGTTCAAGTTGATTTACTAACAGTTTTTCAGTTATTTCTAGAGTATAGTTTTCTTTTATGACAGGGTCACCTCGTTGTACTGGCGCATAGCTTGCATTATTTGAAAATTAATTCGTATTCCTTGTTGGAACGTTTGTGGTCAATCTGGGTCGTTCATTAGCCATTGCTGTTTTGTTATGGATAGATAGATGTTTTGTAGCTAGCAGCATGGCACAGGTGGTTTGTGCATCATTCGATTTAGTACAATTGACGCTTGGATGATTACCAGCATATTTAACACACATACATTTTTTGTTACAGTATGCTTTTGTTTGTACGAAATATTGAATAATTCTAATCCTTTATTAATATGCCTTAAGAAAAGAATTGTTAATTTAAGCGATACCAATTGTAAGCAAAGCTAGTTGAGAGGTGCTTACTGTAACTTTACCAAACGGGACTACGGAACTCATCAGAGGGACTTACCTTATCTGGCTTCACAATGACATCAAGGCTCAGCAGATCGACAACACAGAATCGACCATCCGCTGAAGGTTAGCTCGGAAGAAAATGGAATGCTTATCGGCACTCCAACACGGTCATTTGCGAGATCACGTACGTCCCGTACTTCAAAAAATATAATAAAGAAAAACCAACTTGGGGCAATTCGGATTTAAAGAGGGAATAGTTAACAACAAAGTTGTTAAACAATTCTCGATGCGCTCAAGAACACCTACAATAGCCCAAAAATACTTGAATTCCGCAGTCTGGAATTCCTAACAACAAAGTTGGCGCGCAATTCTCTCTGTAATCAAGAAATGCACCAATACCGCGAAACTACCAAAATTCCGCAGCTTGCAATTCCTAACAACAAATTTTGTATATTCGTCTTAAGAATAAAATCTTCTTAAATCTGGGATCAACCTGATCATATTTAAAAAAAAACTCAAGTTCTTTTATTCTAACTTAGATATATTTTTAAAAGCGGTGTTTTGTGTACATTTTTTTATTGTTATCAATAACCTATACAATTAAATTGAGTACTATAACAAAACACGTGTATATATGGAATTAGTGCCAAACCTCATAGTTTACTGCATTCTCATCGTTTTGGCAAATGCTGGCCGTTTAACCCGTTAGGGGTCCGGCAGATATTAGACTTTTTGCAAGTAGGCTTCGGTGTCGTTGCAATCTATCCGTGTGTCTGCTCTTAGACAGTAAACAGCTTGAGGTCTATATGGAGTGTTGTTCCTCGTATATACCAGAGAGAGCTGGTTATCTGTCGTAGTACTAGGTTCTGCAATACCTGTACCCGTTTGTAATTAGATTTGGCAACAATCCCCCCGATTGCATCTCAGTGGCAAGGTGCTGTTTTTATTGTTAAGCCATCGCAGTTGTTGCAGTCTATGGCGACATTTTTCACCGCAGTTTTAAGGTGAGACCCAAAGGTGAGACGCTTGGCCACTGTGATGCCAAGATATTTCACCTGTGTTGCTTGCTGTAGTGTTACTCCCGCCAGCTGGATTGGGGGTATGCATTGTTAGCCTTTTTGGGGTGAATCAGGGGTTTTATGTTTTTAGCGGGTTGACTTGAACCAATCAGCGAGAGTATCATGATACCTATGTAGTCCAGTACTTATTCCAATATGACTTTTAGAGTTATAGATGATTGCAACATCATCAGCATAAGTGGCAATGAGAGCTTTCGAGGAAGAACCCATATGTTCAGAGGACGGACTAGGTATATCTGAAGTATACAAGGAGAATAGCAGCGGAATGGGAACACTGCCCTACGGCACTCTTGCTATGATAGAATATGTGGACAAGGGTGTATCCATTACCTTGACTTTAAACTCACAGTCTTCTAGATAAGACCTTAAGAGGCCAGACAGCGTTGGAGTATTCTGAGTCGTCAAAATCCTGCAGGATGTGTTCCACCAATCTGTGAAATTGTTCCACTTTGCCGTGTCCCCCCGAAATCCAAATTGGTGATCCGATAAGATATTAGATTGTCTTATTATGGCATTAAAGTGATTGGCAATGTGGAATGTAAAGCAGCGCTCTTGTAGGCAAAGCCTTCAGAGTAGCATTGAAAATCTTGTCTATTCCAGTCCAGTCCAGTCACCACCAATAAGAAACCTTTGGCCGCAGACTCCCAATTATGTGGCGGACATTTGTATGTTTGGAGTTTCGATAACCCTTTGTGGGAAGTGGCGGACAGAACTTCTGAAGAATATAGCCGCTCTTCCTATACAATGGTTGTAACTTGTAAGCCGGATAAAACGTATAACCATATATTTTGATTGTATGTCCTCGATTCAGTCTGATCTCATTTAATAGTAGAATGTCGACGTTGTTGTTATGCGCGAATAGCTCCACATCTCTGGCTTTTCCTGCAATGCCATTGACATTCCTGATGAGAATCTTTAGTGAGTTCATTGTGAAAGAGGGGCGTTGTTATGAAGCTGGTGAGTCGATGAATCCACAGTCCATTGCCTTAGCATGCTGGCCATATCGTGGACCAGTTTTTCGAGCCGTTCTAGTCGTTCACTGTTTTTCTCGTTTTGTAACTGTTGTTCACGTTGATGCGAATGAAGCCACGAGATAAATTTCTGCTGCAATAGAGATTGGACGTCAAGTAGGTGCTGCTGCTGTGAATTATTTCCTGTAGGTTTAGCTAACTGAACTTGCGCTTGAATATTATGTAGGAGACTCATGCAGCTAACTTTATTACAATACCCAAATTTTAGCAAAGAATTTTACGAATTTGTCACGAACATTTACAAAGGTTGAAAGTAATAAAAGTACAACAGAACAAGAACTAGCACCTATACACTGAGCAATCACTCATTTGCGACCATAACAATATGGCCGATATTTTACAATAAAAACAGATCATGGACCATTAACATATTTATTCTCTATTACCAATCCTAATTTAAAACTGACTAGAATGAGTTTTGATTTAGAGGAATACGACATCACAGTAGAATATCTGAAGGGGAAAGATAATTTTGTAGCTGATCATGTATCACAATAAAAGAACTAAAAAATATTAGCACAAACTTATTAAAAGTTACTACGCGAAATCAAAGTAAACAGAAAAAATCCTGCGCAGGAATATAAAATACTATTGACAATGCTTCTAAGCCCAACGTACACGAAGTCATCACAAATGACTTGATTCGAAAAGTAGTAACCTTGCGTATTACGGAATCTAAATGTTAATTGAAACATGGAAATAAAGTTGTAGCCAGAATACATGTGAGCAATTTGTATTCAACTGGAACTCTCGACTTAGGCCAGTTCTTCCAAAGGCTTGAAACACAAGCGGGTATACTTAAAATCAGCTAACTCAATCTTTAATCTTTTGAAACTATGGGCAATAAAATATTAAGATTATTAAGAGGAGCGCCACTCAAGCCGGTGACCCAAATAAATATTAAAAAATATCAAGAAGCAATACTTTTTACAAACCATGATGATCCAATTCAAGGAGGTCATACAGGCATAACAATAAGCTAACGAAAATAAAAAGACAATATTATTGGAAAAACATGAATCGACATGTAAAAGAATACATAAATAAATGGCCTACATGCCTGACGTCGAAAACGACGAAACACACTAGATCACCTCTGATACTAACTAACACCAAAATTTGCTTTAGGCTAGAGACCGCGATCGTTAACGGGCCAGATTAAGAACGGACGCCTTGGGCAAAGTCGTGGACCTTGCAACTTCAGCTATTGAAGGTAGGAAGCATGCGTTCAAATGGAAGCATGCGTTCAACTGGTATATAATACTTTATGTGCTGGCTCAATATAATATCCCCAAATATCTCAGAGAAATTATTAAGAGCTACTTCGAAGACAGAACAATATATAACACGAGTGAGGGCACTTAAACTCATTTAGTGTCTGCCGGAGTCTCCCAAGGGTCAGTACTGTTCCTATGGAATAGGATGTAATGATAATGATAACGGCACCTTCTCTTGATGAGTGTCATAAGGTCCGTCATCCTTTGCGCAGCGCCAATCTGGTCGAGACCAATGAAAACTTCCAGTTACAGCCGAGGTATTTTTGCCACATACCTTCAGAACAGTCCCGAACAAGCTCATCATAGCAGGTATGGTTCCCCTAGAAGACCTGGTAACAAGGCCGCAGAATGGAATACCACAGCACAAGCCAGAACCTCGTGCCCTCAATAGCATCGCTCGATGGCAACTAAAGTGGAGCATGGGAATACGAATTTTTTATCTTTCACAGATTCTTTCTGGCAATGGATGCTTGCACAGCTATCTGAAGAAGTTTGGCCATGAGGACACTGACAAGTGTTCCTGGTACGGAAAAGAGTTCTGACGGTTTATGAAGGAGAGGCAGAGTGCCGAGGAAAAACTAGGCCGGCTCATCAGAGTGGAAGGAATTTTTAACAACATGTTGGAGTCTGAGACAGCCTGGCACCTAGTTAGTTCCTTTGCAGCCACCGTAGTTATGGAACTGCTTAGAGTCGAGCGCAGTAAAATGAGCATCTCACACGCTAAAGGTAGCGGAAAGTGCTTGCCAATCTATGCTTTACATCCGTAACGCAAGTATAATGCTCTACCTTTTACTTATTTCAAATATGTAATATATTTAAGTGTAAATAAAAGAATTAAAAAAAACGCAAACACACAAACAAACACACACAAACAAACACACACAAACCAACACATACAAACAAACACACACAAGCAAACACACACAAACAAACACACACAAGCAAACACACACAAAGAAACACACACAAACAAACACAAACACACACAAACACACACAAACACACACAAACACACAAACACATAAACACACACGCACACAAACACACACACAAACCAACACATACAAACAAACACACACAAGCAAACACACACAAACAAACACACACAAGCAAACACACACAAACAAACACACACAAACAAACACAAACACACACAAACACACACAAACACACACAAACACAAACAAACACACACAAACACTCACAAACACACACAAACACACAAACACATAAACACACACGCACACACACACGTTGTCACCCATCATCACTGAGTGTACTGTGTTGGACCGCGTCTCTGTATTCAACGCTTTCTTAGTCTATTACATATTCTATTACATATTCAAAGTAAAGCGCGTGACTAAGTGACGCCGGCAGTGGAGCGGTCAGCTTATGTATTACTGTGTATATATGTATATCTATGTGCGACGAGAGTCGCCGCGGAAGAGAGGAGATATTATGTTCATATACTTGACATAGCTTTAGCGGATGTCAAGTATGCCGATTCAGCGTTGATCAGGCATATGTGCTCAAGAGCGATCATATTAACACAAGTGCTGAGGTTTGGATTTGTATATATAAATGTTGCAATAAAAATGCTACAATGTTTCTGCATTGATATTTATGCATTTCACTGAGTACAGTGAGCATTCGATATATGAACATAATACATCTCCCTCCTTTAGAAAAATAACGTCATTACATGAAGTTATTTTCTTAATATTATTACTTATATTTGGAAAAAATCTATTATTATTATATTATATATATTATTATTGACCCCCACAATGGATGCTTTGCGTTATAGTTACCTCCAGCAATAAAGCGTCTACCAAGTTGTTGAAATAGTGAATTGAAATCGTCTTCTCTGAATTCATATTTGGTGTTAGATACATAGATATAGTAGAGTGCATGCATTGTACTTGAATCCCTGCAAGTTGCATAATATTTGTGTGTATACAATCTAATGCTGTGTATTTTAAAGTATTTTTACAATAACTGAACTTTTGCTCTTCCAGATGGATGGTTAGCATTAATGATATTAAACCTGCTAATTGCCATATAATTTCTGTTAGTAAAATATGCTTCTGAAATAAGTAATATATCAATTTTGTTGACTTTAATAAATAAGATTAATTAATTACGATGACTGGAAAGCCCGTTAGCATTAAATATGGCTATGCGGGGATCTAATTGCATTACTTATTTACAAGTAAAATTATCATATTAATTTAATTATTTGTTAGTTCAAGTTGATTTACTAACAGTTTTTCAGTTATTTCTAGAGTATAGTTTTCTTTTATGACAGGGTCACCTCGTTGTACTGGCGCATAGCTTGCATTATTTGAAAATTAATTCGTATTCCTTGTTGGAACGTTTGTGGTCAATCTGGGTCGTTCATTAGCCATTGCTGTTTTGTTATCGATAGATAGATGTTTTGTAGCTAGCAGCATGGCACAGGTGGTTTGTGCATCATTCGATTTAGTACAATTGACGCTTGGATGATTACCAGCATATTTAACACACATACATTTTTTGTTACAGTATGCTTTTGTTTGTACGAAATAACGAATAATTCTAATCCTTTATTATTATGCCTTAAGAAAAGAATTGTTAATTTAAGCGATACCAATTGTAAGCAAAGCTAGTTGCGAGGTGCTTACTGTAACTTTACCAAACGGGACTACGGAACTCATCAGAGGGACTTACCTTATCTGGCTTCACAATGACATCAAGGCTCAGCAGATCGACAACACAGAATCGACCATCCGCTGAAGGTTAGCTCGGAAGAAAATGGAATGCTTATCGGCACTCCAACACGGTCATTTGCGAGATCCCGTACGTCCCGTACTTCAAAAAATATAATAAAGAAAAACCAACTTGGGGCAATTCGGATTTAAAGAGGGAATAGTTAACAACAAAGTTGTTAAACAATTCTCGATGCGCTCAAGAACACCTACAATAGCCCAAAAATACTTGAATTCCGCAGTCTGGAATTCCTAACAACAAAGTTGGCGCGCAATTCTCTCTGTAATCAAGAAATGCACCAATACCGCGAAACTACCAAAATTCCGCAGCTTGCAATTCCTAACAACAAATTTTGTATAGTCGTCTTAAGAATAAAATCTTCTTAAATCTGGGATCAACCTGATCATATTTAAAAAAAAACTCAAGTTCTTTTATTCTAACTTAGATATATTTTTAAAAGCGGTGTTTTGTGTACATTTTTTTATTGTTATCAATAACCTATACAATTAAATTGAGTACTATAACAAAACACGTGTATATATGGAATTAGGGCCAAACCTCATAGTTTACTGCATTCTCATCGTTTTGGCAAATGCTGTCCGTTTAACCCGTCTTAGGGGTCCGGCAGATATTAGACTTTTTGCAAGTAGGCTTCGGTGTCGTTGCAATCTATCCGTGTATCTGCTCTTCGACAGTAAACAGCTTGAGGTCTATATGGAGTGTTGTTCCTCGTATATACCAGAGAGAGCTGGTTATCTGTCGTAGAACTAGGTTCTGCAATACCTGTACCCGTTTGTAATTAGATTTGGCAACAATCCCCCCGATTGCATCTCAGTGGCAATGTGCTGTTTTTATTGTTAAGCCATCGCAGTTGTTGCAGTCTATGGCGACATTTTTCACCGCAGTTTTAAGGTGAGACCCAAAGGTGAGACGCTTGGCCACTGTGATGCCAAGATATTTCACCTGTGTTGCTTGCTGTAGTGTTACTCCCGCCAGCTGGATTGGGGGTATGCATTGTTAGCCTTTTTGGGGTGAATCAAGGGTTTTATGTTTTTAGCGGGTTGACTTGAACCAATCAGCGAGAGTATCATGATACCTATGTAGTCCAGTACTTATTCCAATATGACTTTTAGAGTTATAGATGATTGCAACATCATCAGCATAAGTGGCAATGAGAGCTTTCGAGGAAGCATCCATATGTTCAGAGGACGGACTAGGTATATCTGAAGTATACAAGGAGAATAGCAGCGGAATGGGAACACTGCCCTACGGCACTCTTGCTATGATAGAATATGTGGACAAGGGTGTATCCATTACCTTGACTTTAAACTCACAGTCTTCTAGATAAGACCTTAAGAGGCCAGACAGCGTTGGAGTATTCTGAGTCGTCAAAATCCTGCAGGATGTGTTCCACCAATCTGTGAAATTGTTCCACTTTGCCGTGTCCCCCCAAAATCCAAATTGGTGATCCGATAAGATATTAGATTGTCTTATTATGGCATTAAAGTGATTGGCAATGTGGAATGTAAAGCAGCGCTCTTGTAGGCAAAGCCTTCAGAGTAGCATTGAAAATCTTGTCTATTCCAGTAGCTAATGTCGTCCAGTCCAGTCACCACCAATAAGAAACCTTTGGCAGCAGACTCCCAATTATGTGGCGGACATTTGTATGTTTGGAGTTTCGATAACCCTTTGTGGGAAGCGGCGGACAGAACTTCTGAAGAATATAGCCGCTCTTCCCATACAATGGTTGTAACTTGTAAGCCGGATAAAACGTATAACCATATATTTTGATTGTATGTCCTCGATTCAGTCTGATCTCATTTAATAGTAGAATGTCGACGTTGTTGTTATGCGCGAATAGCTCCACATCTCTGGCTTTTCCTGCAATGCCATTGACATTCCTGATGAGAATCTTTAGTGAGTTCATTGTGAAAGAGGGGCGTTGTTATGAAGCTGGTGAGTCGATGAATCCACAGTCCATTGCCTTAGCATGCTGGCCATATCGTGGACCAGTTTTTCGAGCCGTTCTAGTCGTTCACTGTTTTTCTCGTTTTGTAACTGTTGTTCACGTTGATGCGAATGAAGCCACGAGATAAATTTCTCCTGCAATAGAGATTGGACGTCAAGTAGGTGCTGCTGCTGTGAATTATTTCCTGTAGGTTTAGCTAACTGAACTTGCGCTTGAATATTATGTAGGAGACTCATGCAGCTAACTTTATTACAATACCCAAATTTTAGCAAAGAATTTTACGAATTTGTCACGAACATTTACAAAGGGTGAAAGTAATAAAAGTACAACAGAACAAGAACAAGAGCAATCACCCATTTGCGACCATAACAATATGGCCGATATTTTACAATAAAAACAGATCATGGACCATTAACATATTTATTCTCTATTACCAATCCCAATTTAAAACTGACTAGAATGAGTTTTGATTTAGAGGAATACGACATCACAGTAGAATATCTGAAGGGGAAAGATAATTTTGTAGCTGATCATGTATCACAATAACAGAACTAAAAAATATTAGCACAAACTTATTAAAAGTTACTACACGAAATCACAATAAAGGAACTAAAAAATATTAGCACAAACTTATTAAAAGTTACTACACGAAATCAAAGTAAACAGAAAAAATCCTGCGCAAGAATATAAAATACTATTGACAATGCTTCTAAGCCCAACGTACACGAAGTCATCACAAATGACTTGATTCGAAAAGTAGTAACCTTGCGTATTACGGAATCTAAATGTTAATTGAAACATGGAAATAAAGTTGTAGCCAGAATACATGTGAGCAATTTGTATTCAACTGGAACTCTCGACTTAGGCCAGTTCTTCCAAAGGCTTGAAACACAAGCGGGTATACTTAAAATCAGCTAACTCAATCTTTAATCTTTTGAAACTATGGGCAATAAAATATTAAGATTATTAAGAGGAGCGCCACTCAAGCCGGTGACCCAAATAAATATTAAAAAATATCAAGAAGCAATACTTTTTACAAACCATGATGATCCAATTCAAGGAGGTCATACAGGCATAACAATAAGCTAACGAAAATAAAAAGACAATATTATTGGAAAAACATGAATCGACATGTAAAAGAATACATAAATAAATGGCCTACATGCCTGACGTCAAAAACGACGAAACACACTAGATCACCTCTGATACTAACAGAAACACCAAAATTTGCTTTAGGCTAGAGACCGCGATCGTTAACGGGCCAGATTAAGAACGGACGCCTTGGGCAAAGTCGTGGACCTTGCAACTTCAGCTATTGAAGGTAGGAAGCATGCGTTCAAATGGAAGCATGCGTTCAACTGGTATATAATACTTTATGTGCTGGCTCAATATAATATCCCCAAATATCTCAGAGAAATTATTAAGAGCTACTTCGAAGACAGAGCAATATATAACACGAGTGAGGGCGCTTAAACTCATTTAGTGTCTGCCGGAGTCTCCCAAGGGTCAGTACTGTTCCTATGGAATAGGATGTAATGATAATGATAACGGCACCTTCTCTTGATGAGTGGCATAAGGTCCGTCATCCTTTGCGCAGCCCCAATCTGGTCGAGACCAATGAAAACTTCCAGTTACAGCCGAGGTATTTTTGCCACATACCTTCAGAACAGTCCCGAACAAGCTCATCATAGCAGGTATGGTTCCCCTAGAAGACCTGGTAACAAGGCCGCAGAATGGAATACCACAGGCCAGAACCTCATGCCCTCAATAGCATCGCTCGATGGCAACTAAAGTGGAGCATGGGAATACGAATTTTTTATCTTTCACAGATTCTTTCTGGCAATGGATGCTTGCACAGCTATCTGAAGAAGTTTGGCCATGAGGACACTGACAAGTGTTCCTGGCACGGAAAAGAGTTCTGACGGTTTATGAAGGAGAGGCAGAGTGCCGAGGAAAAACAAGGCCGGCTCATCAGAGTGGAAGGAATTGTTAACAACATGTTGAAATCTGAGACAGCCTGGAACCTAGTTAGTTCCTTTGCAGCAACCGTAGTTATGGAACTGCGTAGAGTCGAGCGCAGTAAAATGAGCATCTCACACGCTTAAGGTAGCGGAAAGTGCTTGCCAATCTATGCTTTACATCCGTAACGCAAGTATAATGCTCTACCTTTTACTTATTTCAAATATGTAATATATTTAAGTGTAAATAAAAGAATTAAAAAAAACGCAAACACACAAACAAACACACACAAACAAACACACACAAACCAACACATACAAACAAACACACACAAGCAAACACACACAAACAAACACACACAAGCAAACACACACAAACAAACACACACAAGCAAACACACACAAACAAACACACACAAGCAAACACACACAAACCAACACATACAAACAAACACACACAAGCAAACACACACAAACAAACACACACAAGCAAACACACACAAACAAACACACACAAACAAACACAAACACACACAAACACACACAAACACACACAAACACACACAAACACACACAAACACACACAAACACAAACAAACACACACAAACACACACAAACACACACAAACACACACAAACACACAAACACATAAACACACACGCACACACACACGTTGTCACCCATCATCACTGAGTGTACTGTGTTGGACCGCGTCTCTGTATTCAACGCTTTCTTAGTCTATTACATATTCTATTACATATTCAAAGTAAAGCGCGTGACTAAGTGACGCCGGCAGTGGAGCGGTCAGCTTATGTATTACTGTGTATATATGTATATCTATGTGCGACGAGAGTCGCCGCGGAAGAGAGGAGATATTATGTTCATATACTTGACATAGCTTTAGCGGATGTCAAGTATGCCGATTCAGCGTTGATCAGGCATATGTGCTCAAGAGCGATCATATTACCACAAGTGCTGAGGTTTGGATTTGTATATATAAATGTTGCAATCAAAATGCTACAATGCTTCTGCATTGATATTTATGCATTTCACTGAGTACAGTGAGCATTCGATATATGAACATAATACATCTCCCTCCTTTAGAAAAATAACGTCATTACATGAAGTTATTTTCTTAATATTATTACTTATATTAGGAAAAAATCTATTATTATTATATTATATAATATATATATATATATATATAATATATATATATATATATATATATATATATATAAAATATATATATATATATATATATATATATATATATATATATATATATATATATATATATATATATATATATTATATATTATATATATATATATACAACACCATATATAACACCTTCAATGGCACATGACAATTGTCCATATGAACTAGTATTTGGTAAATCTTCAAACTTACCAAAACACTTTTATACCGTAGATAATATAAAACCTCTTTATAATATAGAAGACTATGCTAAGGAATCTAGATATAGACTAGAACAGGCCTATAAGCGCGATAGAATAATGTTAGAAAAACATAAGGAGAAAAATAAAAAATATTACGATAAGAAATTAATTAATTTTGAATTAAAAATAGGATATAATTTCTTATTAAAAAACGAAACAGTACATAAGCTAGATTTTAAATACAGTGGACCTTACAAGGTAGAAAGCATAAACGATAATTATAACATAATAATTTCAAAAAATAAAAATAAACAACAAATAGTACATAAAGATAGATAAAAAATTTTTATTTCATAAGCGATCAATATTATAATAAATATTTCAAAAAAAATATACAAAAAAAAATTTTTTTCAAATCAAAATTGTAATTAATATAAGAAAAAAAAATACTAAGGAAAAAAATTCTTTCCATATAAAAAATAATAATAAAATTAAATATATATATATATATATAGTGACATATTCATACTGACAATGTCCACAACACATAGAATATTGAAAACTAGTTCATACTGGATTTTCTTATATCACGAAAATCTAGAATAAAGCGAAAATAACCAAATCATAAATAGTGGCGCCGGCCTGACAAAATCCCGTTGCATTTTTTGCTATTGCATAGGAATAATGTTGCGAGCCGAAATTCTTAGAACGACGCGTCCAACTGATCTTTGTCTGCTGCGTAATTTCAGCAGCCTATAAAAGAGCCTTTAACAAAAATTGTCTTTAGTCTTAAACTATTGTTCAATAAAGCAAGTTGTCATAATCTAACTTTGACTTCGTCTTTTAATTTACATTAGCGTTGCTGTTAGCATATGTCGCGGCATTTATTCGACTGATAACATATATCTAATTGGCGCAGCCGGTAGGATGACAATAAATTGTGGACCATCTGATGCAATAACTAAGTTATTAATTCTTTTTGTCCCGTTTACTGCCATCCGCTAAACAACTAACGCAAAGGCAACCCACGCGACGGTCAATATCGCGTCAAGTTTTAAAAAAAAAAAAACATAAAACCTCGACAGTGACGTGAAAACCGAAATTCGCAAATTGCCAAAGCCGCAGATTGTGATTGTGTAAATAAAAATAATAAAATAACAACTTGAAAATAATTCAAGAAGACGCGATAGAATTCGAAGAGAACATAATTCCAGACGATTCTGGTTATCTCAAAAACATTCGAAAGTGCTATCTGTGCAACAAACTGAACAATTAATAAATTAAGTGAATACAAATTAAGTGAATATACTTAAACAAAAAACTATTTGAACAATCAATAAATTAAGTGAATATAATTAAACAAAAAGAAATTTACAATAAAAAGCAAACTGAAATAAAAATAAAATAAAAAATATATACTTTAAATTGTAACAAATTAAATAATCAAAATGGAAGGAGACGCAACATCACCCCTCTCCGATGCCAACATGACACAAGTGATCAACCAGCTTAAAAATATTGAGAAGTTTACTGGAGATAAGAACAGTCTGTACACGTTCGTTAGCCGGATCGACTACATATTGGCACTCTACACCACCAATGATGCGAGGCAGAGGTCAATACTTTTTGGACTTGTGGAAAGCTGCATCAGCAGTGAAGTTATGCTATCTCTTGGCATAAACAATTTGACAACATGGACGGATCTTCGAAAACAACTAATTTTGAACTACAAGACGCAAACCCAGAACCACGTCTTATTGGAGGAATTCAGAAACACCCCATTCAAAGGCAACGTGAAAGCTTTTCTGGAAGAAGCAGAACACCGTAGGCAGACATTGGCGAGTAAGCTAGAACTAGAAAATAATTTAGACGAAAAAACATTGTATGCGCGGTTAATTAAAACCAGTATTGAAAACTTAATCCAAAAACTACCCACACACATTTGCATTCGGATAATAAATTGCGAAATTTTCGATTTAAGATCTTTAATAAACATATTACAAGAAAAAAACCTTTATGATGAACCCTGTCTAATTCCAAATCAAAACAAAGTAAAACAAGATAAAAACTTCAAGCCATCAAATTCCAATCCCAATATTCAAAAGTTTCCTACATTTCTCCAACCAAACCATTCCTATGTCCCATATCGACCCTATTTTCAACAACTATATCTTCCATCAACACCTAATTATACTAACCATAACAATATTTCACCTAATCATTATTCACCTCGACCAATACAACCAACCCCTAATCCAGTCAGACCAGTTCTTAGACAAAACCAATTTGACATTAATCGCTTCGGGCAAGTAGCTCCACAACAAATCCCTGTCATACCTAACCAACCAACAAAGCGTATTAGACCTGCAGAAAGCCGACAAAGCAAAATGAGCATAGACAAAGAGACTAGAAACCAAGAAGAATTAAATTATCACGATTACATGCAGCAAGAATATAATAATCAATTAGCTTCTTTTCCCGAACACTATCCTCAATATTACCAAGAACAAATTTACCCACAAATCTCAGACTACACATACACACAAACAGCCACAGCCGAACATGAGACAGAACAACCAAATGAAATAGAAATCGAGAAAGCCGAAAATTTTCAGCTGCCAGCCTCGGAAACCAACAATACATAGTTATCACTTATAAGGGCAAAAATTTAAAATGTTTAATAGATACAGGATCTACTGTAAATATGATGACATCCAATGTTTTTAATTTACCAATTCATGATACCGATTGTCTTATCCAAACCAGCAATGGTCCTTTAACTATCACAAAAAAGTGAATGTCCTTTCCAACAACTTATTCAAAAGTAATAATGAATTTCTTCTACATCCATTTTCACCAGATTATGATCTATTAATTGGTAGAAAACTTCTCTCAGAAGCACAAGCCGTCATAGATTATAAATTCCAAATTGTAAATTTATACAATCGAAAGTATAAATTAATTAACGATATTCCGACCACTAACTTAAACCATTTCGTTGTTCAATCAAATCCTGAATCTAATCAACACTTCAAAAATCCAATCAGAGATAATTCAAAAAATGAAGAATTTATGAACTCAAGCCTTTACCGACTAGAACACTTAAATGAAGAAGAAAAATTTAATTTAATAAGCTTGTTGAAACAATATCAACACATTCAGTTCAGAGAAGGCGACAAACTTAGTTTCAGTAATCAAGAAAAGCATGTTATTAACACTACTCACAATTCACCTTTGTACACAAAACCATACAGTTATCCACAAGCATACGAACAAGAAGTTGAACAACAAATTCAGAATATGCTAGATCAAGGCATTATACGCCCCAGCAATTCCCCTTATTGTAGTCCTATATGGATTGTACCAAAAAAACAAGACGCGTCAGGCAAACAAAAGTTTAGAATCGTAATTGACTATAGAAAATTAAATGACATAACTATAAATGACAGACACCCAATACCAAATATGGATGAGATCTTAGGAAAACTAGGTAGATGCAAGTATTTCACAACAATCGACCTTGCAAAAGGATTTCATCAACTTGATATGCATCCAGATTCCATTCAAAAAACCGCTTTTTCCACTAAACATGGCCACTATGAATATCTTCGTATGCCATTTGGATTAAAGAATGCACCTGCAACCTTTCAACGTTGTATGAACAATATTCTGCGACCATTACTAAATAAACACTGTTTAGTATATCTAGACGATATAATTGTATATTCAACATCTTTAAAAGAACACATACACTAATTGCAACTAGTTTTCAAGAAGCTTGCTGAAGCAAATCTCAAATTACAACCTGACAAATGTGAGTTTCTAAAAGAAGAAACTACCTTCCTAGGACATGTCATAACTAAGGATGGAATAAAACCCAATCCTGATAAAATCAAAGCAATTCTGAAATATCCTATTCCCACAAAAACTAAAGAAATAAAAGGTTTTCTTGGACTAACCGGTTATTATAGAAAGTTTATTCCAAATTTTGCAGACATAGCCAAACCCATGACAACAGTACTAAGAAAAGACTCAAAAATAGATATTAAAAATCCAGAATATATTAGAGCTTTCGAAAAATTAAAACAACTTATTTCCAATGACCCGATTTTAAAAATTCCAGACTTCAAAAATAAATTCATTTTAACAACTGACGCAAGTAATGTAGCTCTTGGAGCTGTACTTTCTCAAGACGGACATCCCATTACTTTTATCAGCAGAACCCTCAATGACCACGAAACTAACTACAGCGCCATAGAAAAAGAACTTTTAGCTATTGTATGGGCAACAAAAATCTTTCGACACTACCTTCTAGGTCGACATTTCGAAATCAATAGTGACCATCAACCATTATGTTGGTTATACAAAATGAAAGAACCAAATTCAAAATTAACCCGATGGAGAGTAAAATTATCAGAATACGACTTTGACATAAAATACATAAAAGGAAAAGAAAACCACATAGCTGACGCCCTATCGCGAGTAAAAATAGAACAGACTTATTTCGGAGAAGAAACACAACATAGCGCTGACGAAGACAATAGTAATTTAATTGGGCTCACAGAAAAACCAATAAATACATTTAAAAGACAAATTATATTTTCTAAAGGCATTCCAAATATTAAAAAACAGAATTACTTCAAAAAATTAATAATTTACATTACATACGATAACATGACTAAAGACAAAGCTGAAAAATATTTGATTGACCACTTTTGTACAAAGACTAGCGTAATGTTCATAGACAGCGATGCAGATTTTGAAATCATTCAAAACGCACACAAAGAAATTATCAACACTAGCCACACCAAAATTCTACGAAGCCTCATTCAATTAAAAAATATAGACTCATATGCCGAATTTAAGGAACTTATTTTGAAAACACATGAAAAACTCTTACACCCCGGTATCCAAAAAACAAATAAACTCTTCTGTGAAACTTACTATTTCCCTAACAGCCAATTACTAACACAAAATATAATAAACGAATGCAACATTTGCAACCTAGCAAAAACCGAACACAGAAACACAAATATGCCAATGAAAATTACTCCCAAGCCCGAACATTGTCGCGATAAGTTTGTAATAGACATTTATTCCTCTGAAGGCAAGCACTATCTTAGTTGCATAGATACTTATTCAAAATTCGCTACTCTTGAAAATATTAAAACAAAAGATTGGATAGAATGCAAAAATGCATTAATGCGTATAATTAATCAGTTAGGAAAGCCAATATTATTAAAAGCTGACCGAGACGGCGCATTTTCCAGTTTAGCACTAAAAAAATGGCTCGAAAGCGAAGGAATAGAATTACAATTAAATACAACAAAAACAGGAATAGCAGACATCGAACGACTACATAAAACAATAAACGAAAAAATTAGAATAATCAATACCTTAAATGACGAAGAAAATAAACTCAGTAAAATAGAAACTATTCTCTACATCTACAATCACAAAACAAAACATGACACAACTGGACAAACTCCTGCACACATATTTCTATATGCTGGACAACCTAAATTAGACATTCAAGAAAAAAAAGAAAAAGTAATAAATAAAATCAACAATAACCAACAAGAATACGAAATCGATACCAGATATCGAAAAGGACCGTTACAAAAGGGCAAACTAGAAAATCCCTTTAAAGCCAATAAAAATGTTGAAAAGTTAGATCCAGATCATTACCAAATTACTAACAGAAATAGAATTACACGTTACTATAAAACACAATTTAAAAAACGAAAGAAAATAAATCAAGTCAAAATAATTACATAATACTAATGATATCAACGTCCTATATCCCAATTTTAATCCACTAATATTATTCAAACTATGTCATACTCTCGATAATAATGGCTACAAACACATAAATAGTTAAGAATAAATTGAATAATGTTGTATTCAAAATATTAATAAGCTCATATATAAAACAACCACAATTAATAAGTGTATTAGAAACCAAATCATATCAAAATCACAAAAACTACCTTAAGTATCTTCTTGAGTCGCAGGCTTACCTCTTAAGGAGAGGGAAGTGACATATTCATACTGACAATGTCCACAACACATAGAATATTGAAAACTAGTTCATACTGGATTTTCTTATATCACGAAAATCTAGAATAAAGCGAAAATAACCAAATCATAAATAGTGGCGCCGGCCTGACAAAATCCCGTTGCATTTTTTGCGATTGCATAGGAATAATGTTGCGAGCCGAAATAAAATACATAAAAGGAAAAGAAAACCACATAGCTGACGCCCTATCGCGAGTAAAAATAGAACAGACTTATTTCGGAGAAGAAACACAACATAGCGCTGACGAAGACAATAGTAATTTAATTGGGCTCACAGAAAAACCAAAAAATACATTTAAAAGACAAATTATATTTTCTAAAGGCATTCCAAATATTAAAAAACAGAATTACTTCAAAAAATTAATAATTTACATTACATACGATAACATGACTAAAGACAAAGCTGAAAAATATTTGATTGACCACTTTTGTACAAAGACTAGCGTAATGTTCATAGACCGCGATGCAGATTTTGAAATCATTCAAAACGCACACAAAGAAATTATCAACACTAGCCACACCAAAATTCTACGAAGCCTCATTCAATTAAAAAATATAGACTCATATGCCGAATTTAAGGAACTTATTTTGAAAACACATGAAAAACTCTTACACCCCGGTATCCAAAAAACAAATAAACTCTTCTGTGAAACTTACTATTTCCCTAACAGCCAATTACTAACACAAAATATAATAAACGAATGCAACATTTGCAACCTAGCAAAAACCGAACACAGAAACACAAATATGCCAATGAAAATTACTCCCAAGCCCGAACATTGTCGCGATAAGTTTGTAATAGACATTTATTCCTCTGAAGGCAAGCACTATCTTAGTTGCATAGATACTTATTCAAAATTCGCTACTCTTGAAAATATTAAAACAAAAGATTGGATAGAATGCAAAAATGCATTAATGCGTATAATTAATCAGTTAGGAAAGCCAATATTATTAAAAGCTGACCGAGACGGCGCATTTTCCAGTTTAGCACTAAAAAAATGGCTCGAAAGCGAAGGAATAGAATTACAATTAAATACAACAAAAACAGGAATAGCAGACATCGAACGACTACATAAAACAATAAACGAAAAAATTAGAATAATCAATACCTTAAATGACGAAGAAAATAAACTCAGTAAAATAGAAACTATTCTCTACATCTACAATCACAAAACAAAACATGACACAACTGGACAAACTCCTGCACACATATTTCTATATGCTGGACAACCTAAATTAGACATTCAAGAAAAAAAGAAAAAGTAATAAATAAAATCAACAATAACCAACAAGAATACGAAATCGATACCAGATATCGAAAAGGACCGTTACAAAAGGGCAAACTAGAAAATCCCTTTAAAGCCAATAAAAATGTTGAAAAGTTAGATCCAGATCATTACCAAATTACTAACAGAAATAGAATTACACGTTACTATAAAACACAATTTAAAAAACGAAAGAAAATAAATCAAGTCAAAATAATTACATAATACTAATGATATCAACGTCCTATATCCCAATTTTAATCCACTAATATTATTCAAACTATGTCATACTCTTTTTGTAGCCATTATTAGGCTACAAACACATAAATAGTTAAGAATAAATTGAATAATGTTGTATTCAAAATATTAATAAGCTCATATATAAAACAACCACAATTAATAAGTGTATTAGAAACCAAATCATATCAAAATCACCAAAACTACCTTAAGTATCTTCTTGAGTCGCAGGCTTACCTCTTAAGGAGAGGGAAGTGACATATTCATACTGACAATGTCCACAACACATAGAATATTGAAAACTAGTTCATACTGGATTTTCTTATATCACGAAAATCTAGAATAAAGCGAAAATAACCAAATCATAAATAGTAGCGCCGGCCTGACAAAATCCCGTTGCATTTTTTGCTATTGCATAGGAATAATGTTGCGAGCCGAAATTCTTAGAACGACGCGTCCAACTGATCTTTGTCTGCTGCGTAATTTCAGCAGCCTATAAAAGAGCCTTTAACAAAAATTGTCTTTAGTCTTAAGCTATTGTTCAATAAAGCAAGTTGTCATAATCTAACTTTGACTTCGTCTTTTAATTTACATTAGCGTTGCTGTTAGCATATGTCGCGGCATTTATTCGACTGATAACATATATCTAATTATATATATGTCGGAGCGTACTGTATGTACGCACTGTATTTGATTGTTCCTGCGTGTTGCACGTACGCACTGTGTGTGTATTGCTTTGTATGAGAATTCTGGTTATTACCAGAATTCCTGTGTGTGTATTGCTTTGTATGAGAATTCTGGTTATTACCAGAATTCCTAATTTCATCATACTAAAAAATATTGCATCAGCCGCTAATTGCGCCCTGATTGGTCCTTTGCATTTTGTCGCTTTAAGAAGTTCCGTTATAGCGCGACGACAGCGCTACAACGCTGTCGTCGAGTGTGGTTCGGTGCGAGGCAGAGAAACGAAAAGGCGAGTAGTTTAACTTTGAATCGAGAAGCCTGCGCATCGAAACTCGCTGCGCTATTAGAGCCATGGAAAATACTAACGACGCTCCAACATCAGAAGTGGGATCAGCACCACCTCCTGCATTCTCAGAGGATCAGTGGCGCATAATTTTACAAATGCAGAACCAGAATCTGCTGGAGCTTGCAAGAACCATGCAAGCGTCAACACGGGAGCAACAGCAAACTCGTGGCGTCACTTTGCCAAAATTTTTCTATGACACTGCAGGTGCAGATGCCTCAAAGTGGTCCATCACAGCTGACATTATATTAACGGAACAGCCCCTAGAAGGAAGCAGACTCATCATGGCACTAAGCGAAGCTATGGTGGGCAGTGCCTCACAGTGGCTAACTCAAATTGCATATCCCGGCATTAAGTGGATTGAATTTAAGGAATTATTCCTCCGCCGCTACGAAAATAGTGAAACGTCGTCGGCAATGTTTCTAAATCTACTAAACAGTCGCCCAACTAACGGCGAATGTCTTGCGGTTTATGCTAGCCGTTTGGTGACCACTTTAACTTCCAATTGGAAAAACAAAAACATCGAAGAAATTGCTGTTTCAATTGTGCTCGCGCATTTAGCCAATGTGGATAACCGCTTGGAACGGATTGTGTTCACGTCAAAAGTTCAAACTAGAAGTGACTTGCAATCCGAACTAGGCGCATTCTCCTTTAAAAAACATCGTAATGTTGACCGTGATGACGACTCCGGACCTGGACCTGACGCCAAGAAGAGGAGAACATTGACAATAGTGTGCCATTTCTGTGGCAAACCAGGACATAAAATTGCTGAGTGCAGAGCCAAAATGCGACAAAAGGGGGACGCGACATCTCAGCGAGACAAGCCAACTGTTACTTGCTTCAAGTGCGGCCAGCCTGGACACTTCGCAAATCAATGTCCGAAAAAGGAATCAACAAGTACACAGGGAGCATTCCAACGGAAAACTGTGAACCAGTGCTTTGTACCAGAGCCAACTGGAGTGATGATGCAGCTCGGTGAGACTTACCCAATTTCTTTTGATTCTGGCGCAGAGTGTTCACTCATTAAAGAGAAAATATGTAGTAAGCTAGCTGGTAAGCGTTTTAACAGCATTATCATGCTAAAAGGTATAGGCGATACTGGCATATATAGCACCTTACAAATATTAAGCCAAGTCACCATAAATGAGAACGCACTTCAAATATTGTTCCATGTAGTGCAAGATAATCATTTGAAAAGCGACATTGTTATTGGACGCGAAATTCTTAAACAAGGATTTAATGTCACTATATCACAAAACAAGTTTAACGTAGTAAAAGCCAAAGCCGTAAATATTTGCTCTATAGATAGGGAACCAGTTGATCTTACAAATCTCGATACCGAATTGCGCGAGGCTGATAAAGACAAACTAATAAAAATGCTTGAGAATTACTCCACTGCACTTGTAAAAGGGGCACCATCTACACGAGTCACGACAGGGGAAATGAAAATTCGCTTGATTGATCCAACCAAAACTGTACAACGCCGGCCCTATAGACTTAGCCCTGAAGAAAGAGACATTATCCGAGAAAAGTTAAGTGAGTTACTTAAATGCAACATCATTCGACCCAGCTGCTCCCCTTTTGCCAGTCCTATGCTGCTTGTCAAGAAGAAAAATGGTACAGACCAACTTTGTGTCGACTACAGAGAGTTAAACTCTAACACAATCGCAGACACGTACCCTTTGCCGCTCATTAGCGACCAGATCGCTAGGCTGCGTGGCGCAAATTACTTCACGTGTCTTGATATGGCGAGTGGTTTCCACCAAATTCCTATCCACCCTGATTCCATAGAATACACTGCATTTGTGACCCCGGACGGTCAATATGAGTTCCTGACCATGCCGTTCGGACTCAAAAATGCGCCATCCGTTTTCCAACGGGCAGTCATGCGTGCCTTGGGTGACTTGGCCTATTCATACGTGATTGTTTACATGGATGATATCATGATCGTGTCACCCACAGTCGAATTAGGATTGGAAAGGTTGAAAATAGTACTAGACATTCTCACAGATGCTGGATTCATTTTTAATGTTAACAAATGTAGTTTCTTAAAAACAGTCGTTCAATATCTGGGATATGAGGTAAGAGCAGGGGAAATTCGACCAAACTCGCGAAAGATTGTTGCGTTAACATCGTTGCCACCGCCACAGACGGTTTTTGGTGTACGGCAGTTTATTGGTCTTGCATCCTATTTTCGCAAATTCGTACCCGGATTCTCTCAAGTCATAAAGCCGTTGTATTCCCTAACATCAGGAAAGGAAAGTTTTGCGTGGACTACTGAGTTGGAAAGCATTCGCAAGAAAATTGTGACTATTCTTACAAACGAACCAGTTCTGGTAATATTCGACCCGCAATACCCTATAGAACTACACACCGACGCTAGCTCAATCGGATTTGGTGCCATGCTTTTACATCGAATTAACAATAAGCTTCACGTTGTAGAATATTTTAGTAAAACAACTTCGCCAGCCGAGTCTAGGTACCACTCGTATGAGCTTGAAACTCTGGCAGTATTTGCATCTGTTAAACATTTCCGTCACTACTTGCTTGGCAGAGAATTTGTGGTTTATACAGACTGTAACTCGTTAAAGGCATCGCGAACCAAAATAGACTTAACTCCTAGAGTTCATCGCTGGTGGTCTTATTTACAATCTTTCAAGTTTGACATACAGTACAGAGAAGGAAAACGTATGGCACATGTCGACTTCTTATCTAGAAACCCAGTCACTCAGAAACAATTAATTTTGGAAAAAATTCCCGAGAAGCGAATAAACATAGCAGAAATCTCAAATAATTGGTTGTTTGCCGAACAGCAATTGGACCCGGATATTGCTGCCCTTGTCAGTAAACTGAATTCAAATGACCTACTAGACGAAGTAACTAAAACATATGATTTGAGAAAAGGGATGTTGTTTCGTAAAATCCAAAAAAATGGTAAGACACGATGCTTGCCAGTTGTGCCCCGAAATTTCAGATGGTCAGTAGTTAACCAGGTACATGAGTCAATCATGCACCTTGGTTGGCAAAAAACACTTGACAAAGTTTACCAATTTTACTGGTTTGAGAAAATGAACAAATATGTCCGTAAATTTGTTGACAATTGTATAACCTGCAGGACAGCAAAGTCACATTCCGGCAAAGTTCAAGCAGAATTACATCCTATACCAAGGGTTAGCATCCCTTGGCACACCGTCCATATGGACATTACTGGCAAATTAAGTGGTAAAAGTGATTTAAAGGAATATATCATTGTTCAAATTGACAGCTTCACAAAATTCGTACACCTGTACCACACTCTCAAAATAGATACGGAGAGTTGTATCAGGGCCATAAAGTCTTCAACTTCCTTGTTTGGTGCACCAACACGCATTATAGCTGATCAGGGTAGATGTTTTTCTAGCGGGCAGTTTGCAGAATTTTGCTGTTCAAAAACCATAAAACTTCATTTAATCGCGACTGGGGCAAGTCGTGCTAATGGACAAGTTGAGCGCGTTATGAGCACGCTCAAGAACCTATTAACTGCAGTCGAATTAAGCCAAAGGCCCTGGCAAGATGCTCTCGGCGAGGTGCAGCTAGCTTTAAACTGCACAACAAATCGGGCAACTGAGGCTAGTCCCTTAGAAATGTTAATAGGGAAAGAAGGTCGACCTCTTGGATTAGTTCCTCCATTGGACACAGAATTGGAAGTAGACTTAGACTCCACACGGGCTCGAGCAAGTAGCAGTATGAAATCTTTAGCCTTTTACAACAAAAATCGATTTGATAAGTCCAAGGCCGCCGTTGTAAGACACAGTGTTGGTGACTATGTCCTTCTCAAGAACGAGGAGAGACACCAGACAAAACTAGACCCAAAATTCAAGGGTCCATTTTTGGTAGTTAAAGTCCTAGACGGTGACAGATACATGTTAAAGTCGTTATCGAGTAAACGATTATATAAATACTGTCACGAGGACGCAAGAAAATTTCCAGAGGGAAATGTGCCCCATGAGCTGGACATTGAGGATGAAGATCCAGGCTCGTCAAATGGTCTGATAGAAGCAGAGGGTGAGCCGTCCAAGTGAGACGAAGGTTATCCGTCCAAGTGAGACGATGGTGAGCCGTCCAAGTGAGACGAAGGTTATCCGTCCAAGTGAGACGATGGTGAGCCGTCCAAGTGAGACGAAGGTTATCCGTCCAAGTGAGACGATGATTGTTTCTTTTTGAATGAAATTTGGAAATTTAGTTAAAGAAAATGTAAAATCGACAATTTGGCAAAATATTATGTAATAAAACAAGCATCATGTTTTATTTTTGTAACTTGCATAGGTGAAGTTATTGAATTGAATTGAAAGAAATATGTTTTCAAATGTTTTAATTAAAAATAAATGTTAAAAGTTTGTATGAAGAAATGTTGAACTGAATATTTTATCAGTTGGATACCCGT
Source organism: Drosophila hydei (assembly GCF_003285905.1). Lineage (NCBI taxonomy): Eukaryota > Metazoa > Arthropoda > Insecta > Diptera > Drosophilidae > Drosophila > Drosophila hydei. The sequence continues at coordinate 72,609 of NW_022045769.1, forward strand.
CTAAGAGAGACGATTGTTAATGGTTATCCGTTTAAGAGAAACGATGATTATTGGTTGGATATCCGTCTAAAAGAGACGATGAATTAAGTTTGAAATCTATTACAAAGACATTTTTAAAGTTAATGTTTGGCATATTACACGAGGACGTGTCAAGGTCAGGATGGCCGTGTCGGAGCGTACTGTATGTACGCACTGTATTTGATTGTTCCTGCGTGTTGCACGTACGCGCTGTGTGTGTATTGCTTTGTATGAGAATTCTGGTTATTACCAGAATTCCTGTGTGTGTATTGCTTTGTATGAGAATTCTGGTTATTACCAGAATTCCTAATTTCATCATACTAAAAAATATTGCATCAGCCGCTAATTGCGCCCTGATTGGTCCTTTGCATTTTGTCGCTTTAAGAAGTTCCGTTATAGCGCGACGACAGCGCTACAACGCTGTCGTCGAGTGTGGTTCGGTGCGAGGCAGAGAAACGAAAAGGCGAGTAGTTCAACTTTGAATCGAGAAGCCTGCGCATCGAAACTCGCTGCGCTATTAGAGCCATGGAAAATACTAACGACGCTCCAACATATATATATATTTAATTTTTTTTTGGTTATTATTATTTTTTATATGAAAAGAATTTTTTTTTATGCTTTCTACCTTGTAAGATCCACTGTATTTAAAATCTAGCTTATGTACTGTTTCGTTTTTTAATAAGAAATTATATCCTATTTTTAATTCAAAATTAATTAATTTCTTATCGTAATATTTTTTATTTTTCTCCTTATGTTTTTCTAACATTATTCTATCGCGCTTATAGGCCTGTTCTAGTCTATATCTAGATTCCTTAGCATAGTCTTCTATATTATAAAGAGGTTTTATATTATCTACGGTATTAAAGTGTTGTATATATATATATATATATATATATAATATAATAATAATAGATTTTTTCCAAATATAAGTAATAATATTTAGAAAATAACTTCATGTAATGACGTAATTTTTCTAAAGGAGGGAGATGTATTATGTTCATATATCGAATGCTCACTGTACTCAGTGAAATGCATAAATATTAATGCAGAAACATTGTAGCATTTTGATTGCAACATTTATATATACAAATCCAAACCTCAGCACTTGTGGTAATATGATCGCTCTTGAGCGCATATGCCTGATCAACGCTGAATCGGCATACTTGACATCCGCTAAAGCTATGTGAAGTATATGAACATAATATCTCCTCTCTTCCGCGGCGACTCTCGTCGCACATAGATATACATATATACACAGTAATACATAAGCTGACCGCTCCACTGCCGGCGTCACTTAGTCACGCGGCGTCGCGTAGTCACGCAGCCCTTTAGCTTTACTTTGAATATGTAATAGACTAAGAAAGCGTTGAATAAAGAGACGCGGTCCAATACAGTACACTCAGTGTTGTGACAATTTTTACAACAATACATCTTCGGTCCTTCTACTTCCTGATGATGGGTGACAACGTGTGTGTGTGCGTGTGTGTTTATGTGTTTGTGTGTTTGTGTGTGTTTGTGTGTGTTTGTGTGTGTTTGTTTGTGTTTGTGTGTGTTTGTGTGTGTTTGTGTGTGTGCGCTTGTGTGTTTGTGTGTGTGTTTGTGTGCGTGTGTGTTTATGTGTGTTTTGTGTGTTTGTGTGTGTTTGTGTGTGTTTGTGTTTGTTTGTGTGTGTTTGTTTGTGTGTGTTTGCTTGAGTGTGTTTGTTTGTGTGTGTTGGTTTGTGTGTGTTTGTTTGTGTGTGTTTGTTTGTGTGTGTTTGTTTGTGTGTGTTTGTTTGTGTGTTTGCGTTTTTTTTTGTATTCTTTTATTTACACTTAAATATATTACATATTTGAAATAAGTAAAAGGTAGAGCATTATACTTGCGTTACGGATGTAAAGCATAGATTGGCAAGCACTTTCCGCTACCTTTAGCGTGTGAGATGCTCATTTTACTGCGCTCGACTCTACGCAGTTCCATAACTACGGTTGCTGCAAAGAATCTGTGAAAGATAAAAAATTCGTATTCCCATGCTCCACTTTGGTTGCCATCGAGCGATGCTATTGAGTGGGCACGAGGTTCTGGCTTGTGCTGTGGTATTCCATTCTGCGGCCTTGTTACCAGGTCTTCTAGGGGAACCATTCCTGCTATGATGAGCTTGTTCGGGACTGTTCTGAAGGCGCAGCTGACTGATTGCTCTCAAACGGTATGTGGCAAAAATACCTCGGCTGTAACTGGAAGTTTTCATTGGTCTCGACCAGATTGGCGCTGCGCAAAGGATGACGGACCTTATGACACTCATCAAGAGGAGGTGCCGTTATCATTATCATTACATCCTATTCCATAGGAACAGTACTGACCCTTGGGAGACTCTGGCAGACACTAAATGAGTTTAAGCGCCCTCACTCGTGTTATATATTGTTCTGTCTTCGAAGTAGCTCTTAATAATTTCTCTGAGATATTTGGGGATATTATATTGAGCCAGCACATAAAGTATTATATACCAGTTTAACGCATGCTTCCATTTGAACGCATGCTTCCTACCTTCAATAGCTGAAGTTGCAAGGTCCACGACTTTGCCCAAGGCGTCTGTTCTTAATCTGGCCCGTTAACGATCGCGGTCTCTAGCCTAAAGCAAATTTTGGTGTTTCTGTTAGTATCAGAGGTGATCTAGTGTGTTTCGTCGTTTTCGACGTCAGGCATGTAGGCCATTTATTTATGTATTCTTTTACATGTCGATTCATGTTTTTCCAATAATATTGTCTTTTTATTTTCGTTAGCTTATTGTTATGCCTGTATGACCTCCTTGAATTGGATCATCATGGTTTGTAAAAAGTATTGCTTCTTGATATTTTTTAATATTTATTTGGGTCACCGGCTTGAGTGGCGCTCCTCTTAATAATCTTAATATTTTATTGCCCATAGTTTCAAAAGATTAAAGATTGAGTTAGCTGATTTTAAGTATACCCGCTTGTGTTTCAAGCCTTTGGAAGAACTGGCCTAAGTCGAGGGTTCCAGTTGAATACAAATTGCTCACATGTATTCTGGCTACAACTTTATTTCCATGTTTCAATTAACATTTAGATTCCGTAATACGCAAGGTTACTACTTTTCGAATCAAGTCATTTGTGATGACTTCGTGTACGTTGGGGCTTAGAAGCATTGTCAATAGTATTTTATATTCTTGCGCAGGATTTTTTCTGTTTACTTTGATTTCGTGTAGTAACTTTTAATAAGTTTGTGCTAATATTTTTTAGTTCCTTTATTGTGATTTCGTGTAGTAACTTTTAATAAGTTTGTGCTAATATTTTTTAGTTCTGTTATTGTGATACATGATCAGCTACAAAATTATCTTTCCCCTTCAGATATTCTACTGTGATGTCGTATTCCTCTACATCAAAACTCATTCTAGTCAGTTTTAAATTGGGATTGGTAATAGAGAATAAATATGTTAATGGTCCATGATCTGTTTTTATTGTAAAATATCGGCCATATTGTTATGGTCGCAAATGGGTGATTGCTCTTGTTCTTGTTCTGTTGTACTTTTATTACTTTCACCCTTTGTAAATGTTCGTGACAAATTCGTAAAATTCTTTGCTAAAATTTGGGTATTGTAATAAAGTTAGCTGCATGAGTCTCCTACATAATATTCAAGCGCAAGTTCAGTTAGCTAAACCTACAGGAAATAATTCACAGCAGCAGCACCTACTTGACGTCCAATCTCTATTGCAGCAGAAATTTATCTCTTGGCTTCATTCGCATCAACGTGAACAACAGTTACAAAACGAGAAAAACAGTGAACGACTAGAACGGCTCGAAAAAATGGTCCACGATATGGCCAGCATGCTAAGGCAATGGACTGTGGATTCATCGACTCACCAGCTTCATAACAACGCCTCTCTTTCACAATGAACTCACTAAAGACTCTCATCGGGAATGTCAATGGCATTGCAGGAAAAGCTAGAGAAGTGGAGCTATTCGCGCACAACAACAACGTCGACATTCTACTATTAAATGAGATCAGACTGAATCGAGGAGATACAATCAAAATATATGGTTATACGTTTTATCCGGCTTACAAGTTACAACCATTGTATGGGAAGAGCGGCTATATTCTTCAGAAGTTCTGTCCGCCACTTCCCACAAAGGGTTATCGAAACTCCAAACATACAAATGTCCGCCACATAATTGGGAGTCTGCGGCCAAAGGTTTCTTATTGGTGGTGACTGGACTGGACTGGAATAGACAAGATTTTCAATGCTACTCTGAAGGCTTTGCCTACAAGAGCGCTGCTTTACATTCCACATTGCCAATCACTTTAATGCCATAATAAGACAATCTAATATCTTACCGGATCACCAATTTGGATTTCGGGGGGGACAGCAAAGTGGAACAATTTCACAGATTGGTGAAACACATCCTGCAGGATTTTGACGACTCAGAATACTCCAACGCTGTCTGGCCTCTTAAGGTCTTATCTAGAAGACTGTGAGTTTAAAGTCAAGGTAATGGATACACTCTTGTCCACATATTCTGTCATAGCAAGAGTGCCGTAGGGCAGTGTTCCCATTCCGCTGCTATTCTCCTTGTATACTTCAGATATACCTAGTCCGTCCTCTGATCATATGGATGCTTCCTCGAAAGCTCTCATTGCCACTTATGCTGATGATGTTGCAATCATCTATAACTCTAAAAGTCATATTGGAACAAGTACTGGACTACATAGGTATCATGATACTCTCGCTGATTGGTTCAAGTCAACCCGCTAAAAACATAAAACCCTTGATTCACCCCAAAAAGGCTAACAATGCATACCCCCAATCCAGCTGGCGGGAGTAACACTACAGCAAGCAACACAGGTGAAATATCTTGGCATCACAGTGGC
>NW_022045770.1:0-33086 GCF_003285905.1 Drosophila hydei
CTGCCTGTGTCCGCCTGTTTGTGTCCAATTGTCTGTGTCCATCTGTTTGTGTCCGATTGTCTGTGTCTGTGTCTTCCTGTCTGTGCTTCTTTCTGTGTCAGTCTGTCTGGTATCTGTCTGGATGAGTCCGTCTGTCTGTGTCTGTATATGCCTGTCCGTCTGTCGGTGTCGGTTTTTCGGTGTCCGTATGCTTGAGTCCGATTGTTTGGGGCTGAGTCTGTAGGTCTTTCTCAGTCTGTCTGTGTCTGTCTGTGTCTGCCTGCCTGTGTCCGTCTTCCTGATTGTCTGTGTCAGTCTGTCTGTGTCTGTGTCTGCCTGCCTGTGTCTGTCTGCCTGTGTCCGTCTCTTTATTCCCGTCTTTCTGTGCGTGTCTGTCGATCTGTGTCCATTTGTCTGTATATGCCTGTTTAGGTCTGTCTGTCTGTACCTGTGGCCGTTTGGTTGTGTATGTTTATCAGTGTCGATCAGTCTGTGACTGTCTACCTTTTTCCGTCTGTCTGGGACTGTCTACCTTTTTCCGTCTGTCTGTGTCTGTCTGTCTATCTCTACCTGTCTACCGGTCAGTCTGTCTGTGTCTGTATATGCCCGTTTTACTGCCTGTGTCCGTCTGCCTGTGTCTGTGACCGTTTGCCTGTGTCTGTTTATCTATGGCCATCTATGTGTTACTGTCTACCTTTGTCCGTGTGTCTATGTCTATGACTCTGTGTCTGTCTATCTGTGCCCGTCTGTCTGTGTCCGTCCGTGTTGTCTGTCTGTCTGTATCTATATGTGCCTGTCTTTCCGTCTGTGTCCGTTTGTCTGTATCCGTCTGGCTGCGTCTGTCTGTATCCATCTATCATTGTCAGTCTGTCTGTACCTGCCTGCCTATGTCCGATTGTCTGCGTCTGTCTGGGTCCGTCCTTCTGCGCCAGCCTGTCTGTGTCCGTGTGTTTGTGTCTGTCTGTGTCCGTGTGTTTGTGTCTGTCTGACTGTCTTCGTCTGTCTGTGTCCGTCCGTGTGTTTCTGTCTGTCTGTGGCCATCTGTCCGTGACTGTCTACCTTTTTCCGTCTATCTCTGTCTGTACTTGTATGTTTGTGTCCGTCCGTGTCTGTTTGTCTGTCTATGGTCGTCTGTCTGTATTCGTCTGTGTCAGTGTGTCTGTGTAAATCTGTATGTGACTGTATACCTTTGCCCGTCTGTCTGTCTCTGTCTGTCTGAGTTCGTCTGTGTCAGTGTGCCTGTGTCAGTCTGTTTGTGTTCTATTGCTTGCGGCTATGTCTGTCTGTCTGGGTCAGTCTGTCGGTGGCTGCCTGCCTGTGTCCGTCTGTCTGCTTGTCTGCGTCAGTCTGTCTGTGTCTGTGTCTGCCTGCCTGTGTCCGTCTGTCTGTGTCTATCGATCTGTGACCGTCTGTCTGTGTCCGAGTGTCTGTATATGCCTGTCTAGGTCTGTTAAGGACTGTCTAGGATTGTCTAGGACTGCCTACCTTTTTCCGTCTGTCTGTGTCTGTCTGTCTGTACCTGTCTGCCTCCGTCCGTGTGTCTGTGTCTGCCAGTCGGTGTCTATCTGTGTCTGTCCGTCTGTCTGGTTGTCACAGTCTGTCTGTACCTGTGGCCGTTTGCCTACGACTGTTTATTTGTGTCCATCTGTCTGTAACTGTCTACCTTTTTCCGTCTGTCTGTGTCTCTCTGTCTCTACCTCTCTATCTGTCTACCTGTCAGTCTGTCTGTGTCTGTATATGCCCGTCTTATGCCCGTCTTACTTACCGTTTGCTTGTGTCTGTTTATCTAAGGCCATCTATCTGTTACTATCTATCTTTGTCCGTGTGTCTATGTCTATGACTGTCTGTCTATCGATCTGTGTCCGTCTATCTGTGCCCGTCTGTCTGTGTCCGTCCGTGTGTGTCTGTCTGTCTGTGTCTATATGTGCCTGTCTTTCCGTCTGTGTCTGTGTCCATCTATCTCTGTCAGTCTGTCTGTATCTGCCTGCCTATGTCCGATTGTCTGTAACTGTATGGGTCCGTCCTTCTGTGCCAGTCTGTCTGTGTCGGTGTGTTTGTGTCTGTCTGACTGTCTTCGTCTGTCTGTGTAGGTCCGTGTGTGTATGTCTGTCTGGGGCTATCTGTCCATGACTGTCTAACTATTTCTGTCTATCTGTGTCTGTCTGTCTGTACTTGTACGTCTGTGCCCGTCTTTCTATGTCCGTCTGCCTGTGTCCATCTGTCTGTGTCCGTCTGTCTTTGTGTCTATCTGTGTCGGTCTGTCTGTGACCGTCTCTTTGTTCCCGTCTTTCTGTGTCTGTCTGTCGATCTATGTGTGTCAGTCCTTGTCCATCTGTTTCTCTCCGTTTGTCTGTATCTGTCTGCCTATTTCCGATTGTCTGTATCTGTCTGGGTTCGTCCTTCTGCGCCAGTCTGTCTGTGTCCGTGCGTTTGTGTCTGTCTGACTGTCTTCGTCTGTCTGTGTAGGTCCGTGTGTGTCTGTCCGTGTGTATCTGTTTGCGTGAGTCCGTCTGTCTGTGTCTGCCTGCCTGTGACCGCCTGTGTGTGTTTGTCCGTCTGTGACCGTGTGTTTATTGGCGTCTATCTGTGTCCGTCTGTCTGTGTCGATCTGTATCCGTCCGTCTGTCTGTGGCTGTGTCTGTCTGCCTGTATCCGTTTTTCTGTGTCTGTCTGTCTGTTTCAGTCTGTCTGTATGAGTCTGTCTGTGTCAACCTGTTTGTGTCAGTCAGTTTGTGTTTCTCCGTCTGTGACCGTCTCTTTATTCTCGTCTTTCCGTGTCTGCCCCTTGATCTATTACCGTCTGTCTGTGTCTGTCCGTAGGATTCTGTCTGTCTGTGCCTATATGCACTTGTCTTTCCGGCTGTGTCCGTCTGTCTGCATCTGTCTGTGTCCATCTATCTCTGTCAGTCTGTCTGTATCTGTCTGCCTATGTGTTTGTGTCCATCTGTCTGTGTCCGTCTCTGTATGTCTGTCCGTGGTCATCTGGCTGCGTCCGTACGCCTGTGTATGTATGTGCCTGTCTTTCTGCCTGTGTCCGCCTGTTTGTGTCCAAATGTCTGTGTCCATCTGTTTGTGTCCGATTGTCTGTGTCTGTGTCTTCCTGTCTGTGCTTCTTTCTGTGTCAGTCTGTCTGTATCTGTCTGTCTGTGTCTGTATATGCCTGTCCGTCTGTCGGTGTCGGTTTTTCGGTGTCCGTATGCTTGAGTCCGATTGTTTGGGGCTGAGTCTGTAGGTCTTTCTCAGTCTGTCTGTGTCAGTCTGTCTGTGTCTGCCTGCCTGTGTCCGTCTTCCTGATTGTCTGTGTCAGTCTGTCTGTGTCTGTGTCTGCCTGCCTGTGTCTGCCTGCCTGTGTCCGTCTGTCTGTGTTCGTCCGTCTGTGACCGTCTCTTTATTCCCGTCTTTCTGTGCGTGTCTGTATATGCCTGTTTAGGTCTGTCTATCTTTGCTCATCTGTCTGTTTGTCACGGTCTGTCTGTACCTGTGGCCGACTTCCTTTATTTGTTTGTGTGTGTCCATCAGTCCGTGACATTCTACCTTTTTCCGTCTGTCCGTGTCTGTCTGTCGGTACCTGTCAGTCTGTGTCCATCTGTGTCTGTCCGTCTGTCTGTATCTATATACCTGTGTCCGTCTGTCTGTTTGTCACGGTCTGTCTGTACCTGTGGCCGTTTGGCTGTGTATGTTTATCAGTGTCGATCTGTCTGTGACTGTCTACCTTTTTCCGTCTGTCTGTGACTGTCTACCCTTTTCCGTCTGTCTGTGTCTGTCTGTCACTACCTCTCTACCTGTCTACCTGTCAGTCTGTCTGTGTCTGTGACCGTTTGCTTGTGTCTGTTTATCTAAGGCCATCTATCTGTTACTATATACCTTTGTCCGTGTGTCTATGTCTATGACTCTGTCTGCCTATCGATCTGTGTCCGTCTATCTTTGCCCGTCTGTCTGTGTCCGTCCGTGTGTGTCTGTCTGTCTGTGTCTATATGTGCCTGTCTTTCCGTCTGTGTGCGTTTGTCTGTATCCGTCTGGCTGTGTCTGTCTGTGTCCATCTATCTTTGTCAGTCTGTCTGTACCTGCCTGCCTATGTCTGATTGTCTGTGTCTGTCTGGGTCCGTCCTTCTGTGCCAGTCTGTCTGTGTCCGTGGGTTTGTGTCTGTCTGACTGTCATCGTCTGTCTGTGTCCGTCCGTGTGTGTCTGTCTGTCTGTGGCCATCTGTCCGTGACTGTCTACCTTTTTCCGTCTATCTCTTTCTGTCTGTCTGTACCTGTATGCCTGTGTCCGTCCGTGTCTGTTTGTCTGTCTATGTCCGTCTGTCTGTGTTCGTCTGTCGGTATTCGTCTGTGTCAGTATGTCTGTGTAAATCTGTATGTGACTGTATACCTTTGCCCGTCTGTCTGTGTCTGTTTGTCTGTCTATGTTCGTCTGTCTGTGTTCGTCTGTCTGTGTCAGTGTGTCTGTGTAAATCTGTATGTGACTGTATACCTTTGCCCGCCTGTCTGTGTTTCTTTGTCTGTCTCTGTCTGCCTGAGTCCGTCTCTATGTGTCTGTATATGCCGGTTCGTCTGTCTGTGTCAGTCTGTTTGTGTTCTATTGCTTGCGGCTATGTCTGTCCGTCTGTCTGCTAGTCTGTGTCAGTCTGTCTGTGTCTGTGTCTGCCTGCGTGTGTCCGTCTGTCTGTGTTTGTCCGTCTGTGACCGTCTCTTTATTCTCGTCTGTCTGTGTCTGTCTGTCTTTATCTGTCTGTATGGTCTCTCCGAGTCTGTCAGTTTGTGACGGTCTGTGTGTGTCTGTGGTAGTTTGCCTATGTCTGTTTGTCTGTGTGCATCTGTCTGTGACTGTCTAGCTTTATCCGTCTTTCTGTGTCTGTACCTGGCTGCCTGTGTCCGTGTGTCTGTGTCCATCTGTGTCTGTCCGTCTGTCGATCTGTTTCCGTCTGTCTTTGTCCGTCTGTCTGTGCCGCGTGTCTGTGTGTATCATTGCCTGTCTCTCCGAGTCTGTCAGTTTGTGACGGTCTGTCTGTGTCTGTTTGACTGTGCGCATCTGTCTGTGACTGTCTACATTTTTCCGTCTGCCTTGTCTGTATGTGCCTATCTTTCTGTCTGCGTCCGTCTGTCCGTGTGCGTCTGGTTGTGCCTGTGGCTATGTGTCTGAGTCCGAGGGTTTGTGCCCATGTGTCTGCGTCTGTCTGTGGCCATCTGCCTGCGTCCGTAGGCCTGTGTATATATGTACCTGTCTCTCTGCCTGTGTCCGCCAGTCTGTGTCCGTCTGTTTGTGCCCGATTGTCAGTGTCCATCTGTTTGTGTTCGATTGTCTGTGTCTGTGTCTTCCTGCCTGTGTCTATCTGTGTCTGTCTGTCTGTGTTCGTCTGTCTGTATTCGTCTGCCTGTGTCTATCTGTGTCTGTTTGGCTGTGTCAGTCTGTGTAAATCTGTCTGTGACTGTATACCTTTGCTCGTCTGTCTGTGTTAATTTGTCTGTATCTGTCAGCTTTAGTCCGTCTGTCTGTGTTAATCTGTCTGTATCTGTCAGCTTTAGTCCGTCTGTCTGTGTCTGTATATGCCTGTCCGTCTGTCTGTGTCGATTTGTCTGTGTCCGATTGTTTGTGGCTGTGTCTGTGTGCCTGTGTCCGTCTGTCGGTGTCTGTCTATCTGTGACCGTCTCTTTGTTCCCGTCTTTCAGTGTCGCGCTGTCTATCTGTTTCCGCCAATCTATGTCTGTCTGTCTGAGCCGCTTCTCTGTATATGCCTGTCTATGAGTGTATCGTTGCCTGTCTCTCCGAGTCTGTCAGTTTGTGACGGCATCTCTGTGTCTGTAGCCGTTTGCCTATGTCTGTTTGTCTGTGCGCATCTGTCTGTGACTGTCTTAATTTTTCCGTCTGCCTTGTCTGTATGTGCCTGTCTTTCTGTCTGCGTCCGTCTGTCCGTGTGTGTCAGTCTGTGTACGTCTGTCTGTACCTGTGACCGAGTGCCTGTGTCTGTCTGTTTGTGTCTGATTGTCTGTGACTGTATCTGTGCCCGATTGCCTGTGTGTGTTTATCTATGTCAACCTGTCTGTGACTGTCTACCTTTGTCCGTGTGCCCGTGTCTGTCAGTCTGTGTCCAACTGTGTCCGTCTGTCTGTGTCTGCCTGTCTTTATCTGTCTGCATGAGTCCATCTGTGTGTGTCTGCATATGCCTGCCCGTCTGTCTGTGACTGTCTGTGGCCGTCTGCCTGCGTCCGTACGCCTGCGTATGTATGTGCCTGTCTCTCTGCCTGTGTCCGCCTGCTTGTGCCTGATTGTCAGTGTCCATCTGTTTGTGTTGGATTGTCTGTGTCTGTGTCTTCCTGCCTGTGTTCGTTTGTCTGTGTTCGTCTGTCTGTATTCGTCTGCCTGTGTCTATCTGTGTTTGTTTGTGTGAATCTGTCTGTGACTGTATACATTTGCTGATCAGTCGTGTAAATCTGTCTGTGACTGTATACCTTTGCCTGCCTGTCTGTGTTTCTTTGTCTGTCTCTGTCTGCCTGAGTCCGTCTCTATGTGTCTGTATATGCCGGTTCGTCTGTCTGTGTCGGTTTGTCTGTGTCAGTCTGTTTGTGTTCTATTGCTTGCGGCTATGTCTGTCTGTCTGTCTGTGTCAGTCTGTCGGTGGCTGCCTGCCTGTGTCCGTCTGTCTGCTAGTCTGTGTCAGTCTGTCTGTGTCTGTGTCTGCCTGCCTGTGTCCGTCTGTCTGTGTTTGTCCGTCTGTGACCGTCTCTTTATTCTCGTCTGTCTGTGTCTGTCTGTCTTTATCTGTCTGTATGGTCTCTCCGAGTCTGTCAGTTTGTGACGGTCTGTCTGTGTCTGTGGTAGTTTGCCTATGTATGTTTGTCTGTGTGCATCTGTCTGTGACTGTCTAGCTTTTTCCGTCTTTCTGTGTCTGTACCTGGCTGCCTGTGTCCGTGTGTCTGTGTCCATCTGTGTCTGTCTATCTGTCGATATGCTTCCGTCTGTCTTTGTCCGTCTGTCTGTGCCGCGTGTCTGTGTGTATCGTTGCCTGTCTCTCCGAGTCTGTCAGTTTGTGACGGTCTGTCTGTGTCTGTTTGACTGTGCGCAGCTGTCTGTGACTGTCTACATTTTTCCGTCTGCCTTGTTTGTATGTGACTATCTTTCTGTCTGCGTCCGTCTGTCCGTGTGTGTCTGATTGTGCCTGTGGCTATATGTCTGAGTCCGTGGGTTTGTGCCCATGTGTCTGCGTCTGTCTGTGGCCATCTGCCTGCGTCCGTAGGCCTGTGTATATATGTACCTGTCTCTCTGCCTGTGTCCGCCAGTCTGTGTCCGTCTGTTTGTGCCCGATTGTCAGTGTCCATCTGTTTGTGTTCGATTGTCTGTGTCTGTGTCTTCCTGCCTGTGTCTGTCTGTGTCTGTCTGTCTGTGTTCGTCTGTCTGTATTCGTCTGCCTGTGTCTATCTGTGCCTGTTTGGCTGTGTCAGTCTATCAGTGTCAGTGACTGTATACCTTTGCTCGTCTGTCTGTGTTAATCTGTCTGTATCTGTCAGCTTTAGTCCGTCTGTCTGTGTTAATCTGTCTGTATCTGTCAGCTTTAGTCCGTCTGTCTGTGTCTGTATATGCCTGTCCGTCTGTCTGTGTCGATTTGTCTGTGTCCGATTGTTTGTGGCTGTGTCTGTGTGCCTGTGTCCGTCTGTCGGTGTCTGTCTATCTTTGACCGTCTCTTTGTTCCCGTCTTTCAGTGTCGCGCTGTCTATCTGTTTCCGCCAATCTATGTCTGTCTGTCTGAGCCGCTTCTCTGTATATGCCTGTCTATGAGTGTATCGTTGCCTGTCTCTCCGAGTCTGTCAGTTTGTGACGGCATCTCTGTGTCTGTAGCCGTTTGCCTATGTCTGTTTGTCTGTGCGCATCTGTCTGTGACTGTCTTAATTTTTCCGTCTGCCTTGTCTGTATGTGCCTGTCTTTCTGTCTGCGTCCGTCTGTCCGTGTGTGTCAGTCTGTGTACGTCTGACTGTACCTGTGACCGAGTGCCTGTGTCTGTCTGTTTGTGTCTGATTGTCTGTGACTGTATCTGTGCCCGATTGTCTGTGTGTGTTTATCTATGTCAACCTGTCTGTGACTGTCTACCTTTGTCCGTGTGCCCGTGTCTGTCAGTCTGTGTCCAACTGTATCCGTCTGTCTGTGTCTGCCTGTCTTTATCTGTCTGCATGAGTCCATCTGTGTGTGTCTGCATATGCCTGCCCGTCTGTCTGTGACTGTGCGTGTGTGTCTGTCTGTGGCCGTCTGCCTGCGTCCGTACGCCTGCGTATGTATGTGCCTGTCTCTCTGCCTGTGTCCGCCTGCTTGTGTCTGATTGTCAGTGTCCATCTGTTTGTGTTGGATTGTCTGTGTCTGTGTCTTCCTGCCTGTGTTCGTCTGTCTGTATTCGTCTGCCTGTGTCTATCTGTGTTTGTTTGTGTGAATCTGTCTGTGACTGTATACATTTGCTGGTCAGTCTGTGTAAATCTGTCTGTGACTGTATACCTTTGCTCGTCTGTCTGTGTTAAACTGTCTGTATCTGTCAGCTTTAGTCCGTCTGTCTGTGTCTGTATATGCATGTCCGTCTTTCTGTGTGGGTTTGTCTGTGTCCGACTGTTTGTGGCTGTGTCTATCTGTCTGTGTCTGCCTTCCTGTGTCCGTCTGTCTGTTTGTCTGTGTCAGTCTGTTTGTGTCTGTGTGTGCCTGCCTGTGTCCATCTGTCTGTGTTTGTCTGTCTGTGACCGTCTCTTTATTCCCGTCTTTCTGTGTCTGTCCGTCAATCTGTGTCCGTCTATCTGTGTCTGTCTGTGTGTCTGTGACTGTCTCTTTATTCCCGTCTTTCTGTGTCTGTCCGTCAATCTGTGTCCGTCTATCTGTGTCTGTCCGTCTGTCTGTATCTATAAACCTGTGTCCGTCTGTCTGTTTGTCACGGTCTGTCTGTACCTGTGGCCGTTTGGTGTGTATGTTTATCAGTGTCGATCTGTCTGTGACTGTCTACCTTTTTCCGTCTGTCTGTGACTGTCTACCTTTTTCCGTCTGTCTGTGTCTGTCTGTCTCTACCTGTCTACCTGTCAGTCTGTCTGTGTCTGTATATGCCCGTCTTACTGCCTGTGTCCGTCTGCCTGTGTCTGTGACCGTTTGCCTGTGTCTGTTTATCTATGGCCATCTATCTGTTACTGTCTACCTTTGTCCGTATGTCTATGACTCTGTGTCTGTCTATCCATCTGTGTCTGTCTATCTGTGTCTGTGTGTCCGCCCGTCTGTGTGTGTCCGTCCGTGTTGTCTGTCTGTCTGTATCTATATGTGCCTGTCTTTCCGTCTGTGTGCGTTTGCGGCTGCGTCTGTCTGTGTCTATCATTGTCAGTCTGTCTGTACCTGCCTGCCTATGTCCGATTGTCTGCGTCTGTCTGTGTCCGTGTGTTTGTGTCTGTCTGACTGTCTTCGTCTGTCTGTGTCCGTCCGTATATGTCTGTCTGTCTGTGGCCATCTGTCCGTGACTGTCTACCTTTTTCCGCCTATCTCTGTCTGTACTTGTATGTCTATGTCCGTCCGTGTCTGTTTGTCTGTCTATGGCCGTCTGTCTGTATTCGTCTGTGTCAGTGTGTCTGTGTAAATCTGTATGTGACTGTATACCTTTGCCCGTCTGTCTGTGTCTGTTTGTCTGTCTATGTCAATCTGTCTGTGTTCGTCTGTCTGTATTCGTCTGTGTCAGTGTGTCTGTGTAAATCTGTATGTGACTGTATACCTTTGCCCGTCTGTCTGTCTCTGATGCCTGAGTCCGTCTGTCTGTGTCTGTATATACCGGTCCGTCTGACTGTGTCGGTTTGTCTGTGTCAGTCTGTTTGTGTTCTATTGCTTGCGGCTATGTCTGTCTGTCTGGGTCAGTCTGTCGGTGGCTGCCTGCCTATGTCCGTCTGTCTGCTTGTCTGCGTCAGTCTGTCTGTGTCTGTGTCTGCCTGCCTGTGTCCGTCTGTCTGTGTTTGTCCATCTGTGACCGTCTCTTTATTCTCATCTCTCTGAGTCTGTCTATCGATCTGTGTCCGAGTGTCTGTATATGCCTGTCTAGGCCTGTTAAGGAGTGTCTAGGATTGTCTAGGACTGCCTACCTTTTTCCGTCTGTCTGTGTCTGTCTGTCTGTACCTGTCTGCCTCCGTCCGTGTGTCTGTGTCTGCCAGTCGGTGTCCATCTGTGTCTGTCCGTCTGTCTGTATCTGCCTACCAGTGTCCGTCTGTCTGGTTGTCACAGTCTGTCTGTACCTGTGGCCGTTTGCCTACGGCTGTTTATTTGTGTCCATCTGTCTGTAACTGTCTACCTTTTTCCGTCTGTCTGTGTCTCTCTGTCTCTACCTGTCTACCTGTCAGTCTTTCTGTGTCTGTATATGCCCGTCTTACTGCGTGTTTCCGTCTGCCTGTGTCTGTGACCGTTTGCTTGTGTCTGTTTATCTAAGGCCATCTATCTGTTACTATCTACCTTTGTCCGTGTGTCTATGTCTATGACTCTGTCTGTCTATCGATCTGTCTATCTGTGTCTGTCTGTCTGTACCTGTATGTCTGTGTCCGTCCGTGTCTGTTTTTTCTGTCTATCTGTATTCGTCTGTGTCAGTGTGTGTGTATTCGTCTATGTCAGTGTGACTGTGTAAATCTGTATGTGACTGTATACCTTTGCCGTCTGTCTGTGTCTGTTTGTCTGTCTATGTCCGTCTGTCTGTGTTCGTCTGTCTGTATTCGTCTGTGTCAGTATGTCTGTGTAAATCTGTATGTGACTGTATACCTTTGGCCGTCTGTCTGTCTCTGTCTGCCTGAGTCCGCCTGTCTTTATCTGTACATGCCGGTCGGTCTGTCTGTGTCGGTTTGTCTGTGTCAGTCTGTTTGTGTTCTATTGCTTGCGGCTATGTCTGTCTGTCTGTGTCAGTCTGTCGGTGGCTGCCTGCCTGTGTCCGTCTGTCGGCTTGTCTGTGTCAGTCTGTCTGTGTCTGCGTGCCTGTGTCCGTCTGTCTGTGTTTGTCCGTCTGTGACCGTCTCTTTATTCTCGTCTTTCTGAGTCTGTCTATCGATCTGTGACCGTCTGTCTGTGTCCGAGTGTCTGTTAAGGACTGTCTAGGATTGTCTACGACTGCCTACTTTTTCCGTCTGTCTGTGTCTGTCTGTCTGCCTCTGTCCGTGTGTCTGTGTCTGCCAGTCGGTGTCCATCTGTGTCTGTCCGTCTGTCTGTATCTGCCTACCAGTGTCCGTCTGTCTGGTTGTCACAGTCTGTCTGTACCTGTGGCCGTTTGCCTACGGCTGTTTATTTGCATCCATCTGTCTGTGACTGTCTACCTTTTTCCGTCTGTCTGTGTCTCTCTGAACCTGTTTACCCGTGTCCGTCTGTCTCTGTCTGTATTTGAATGTCTTTCTGTCTGTGTTCGTCTGCATGTACCCGTCTGTGTCTGTCCGTGTGTATCTGTTTGCGTGTGTCCGTCTGTCTGTGTCTGCCTGCCTGTGTCCGCCTGTGTGTGTCTGTGTCTGTCTGTCTGTACTTGTACGTCTGTATCCGTCTTTCTATGTCCGTCCGTGTCCGTTTATCTATGTCTATCTGCCTGTGTCCATCTGTCTGTGTCCGTCTGTCTTTGTGTCTATCTGTGTCGGTCTGTCTGTGACCGTCTCTTTGTTCCCGTCTTTCTGTGTCTGTCTGTCGATCTATGTGTGTCAGTCCTTGTCCATCTGTTTCTCTCCGTTTGTCTGTATCTGTCTGCCTGTGTCTGTCTGTGACCGTCTCTTTATTCCCGTCTTTCAGTGTCTGTCCTTCAATCTGTGTCCGTCTATCTTTGGCCGTCTGTCTGTGTCCGTGTGTCTGTATATGTCTATCTAGATGCATATCTTTGCCTGGCTCTCGGAATCTGACAGTTTGTGACAGTCTGTCTGTGTCTGTGGCCGTTTTCCGGTGTCTGTGTGCATCTGTCTGTGACTGTCTACATTTTTCCGTCTGTCTGTACCTGTCTGCCTGTGTCCGTCTGTCTGTGACTGTATGTGTGTGTCTGGTTGTGTTTGTGGCTATGTGTCTGAGTCCGTGTGTTTGTGTCCGTCTGTCTGTGTCCGTCTCTGTATGTCTGTCTGTGTTCATTGGCTGCGTCCGTGCGCCTGTGTATGTATGTGCCTGTCTTTCTGCCTGTGTCCGCCTGTTTGTGTCCAATTGTCTGTGTCCATCTGTTTGTGTCCGATTGTCTGTGTCTGTGTCTTCCTGTCTGTGCTTCTTTCTGTGTCAGTCTGTCTGTATCTGTCTGGATGAGTCCGTCTGTCTGTGTCTGTATATGCCTGTCCGTCTGTCGGTGTCGGTTTTTCGGTGTCCGTATGCTTGAGTCCGATTGTTTGGGGCTGAGTCTGTAGGTCTTTCTCAGTCTGTCTGTGTCTGTCTGTGTCTGCCTGCCTGTGTCCGTCTTCCTGATTGTCTGTGTCAGTCTGTCTGTGTCTGTGTCTGCCTGTCTGTGTCTGTCTGCCTGTGTCCGTCTCTTTATTCCCGTCTTTCTGTGCGTGTCTGTCGATCTGTGTCCATTTGTCTGTATATGCCTGTTTAGGTCTGTCTGTCTGTTCCTGTGGCCGTTTGGTTGTGTATGTTTATCAGTGTCGATCTGTCTGTGACTGTCTACCTTTTTCCGTCTGTCTGGGACTGTCTACCTTTTTCCGTCTGTCTGTGTCTGTCTGTCTATCTCTACCTGTCTACCTGTCAGTCTGTCTGTGTCTGTATATGCCCGTTTTACTGCCTGTGTCCGTCTGCCTGTGTCTGTGACCGTTTGCCTGTGTCTGTTTATCTATGGCCATCTATGTGTTACTGTCTACCTTTGTCCGTGTGTCTATGTCTATGACTCTGTGTCTGTCTATCTGTGCCCGTCTGTCTGTGTCCGTCCGTGTTGTCTGTCTGTCTGTATCTATATGTGCCTGTCTTTCCGTCTGTGTCCGTTTGTCTGTATCCGTCTGGCTGCGTCTGTCTGTGTCCATCTATCATTGTCAGTCTGTCTGTACCTGCCTGCCTATGTCCGATTGTCTGCGTCTGTCTGGGTCCGTCCTTCTGCGCCAGCCTGTCTGTGTCCGTGTGTTTGTGTCTGTCTGTGTCCGTGTGTTTGTGTCTGTCTGACTGTCTTCGTCTGTCTGTGTCCGTCCGTGTGTTTCTGTCTGTCTGTGGCCATCTGTCCGTGACTGTCTACCTTTTTCCGTCTATCTCTGTCTGTACTTGTATGTTTGTGTCCGTCCGTGTCTGTTTGTCTGTCTATGGTCGTCTGTCTGTATTCGTCTGTGTCAGTGTGTCTGTGTAAATCTGTATGTGACTGTATACCTTTGCCCGTCTGTCTGTCTCTGTCTGTCTGAGTTCGTCTGTGTCAGTGTGCCTGTGTCAGTCTGTTTGTGTTCTATTGCTTGCGGCTATGTCTGTCTGTCTGGGTCAGTCTGTCGGTGGCTGCCTGCCTGTGTCCGTCTGTCTGCTTGTCTGCGTAAGTCTGTCTGTGTCTGTGTCTGCCTGCCTGTGTCCGTCTGTCTGTGTCTATCGATCTGTGACCGTCTGTCTGTGTCCGAGTGTCTGTATATGCCTGTCTAGGTCTGTTAAGGACTGTCTAGGATTGTCTAGGACTGCCTACCTTTATCCGTCTGTCTGTGTCTGTCTGTCTGTACCTGTCTGCCTCCGTCCGTGTGTCTGTGTCTGCCAGTCGGTGTCTATCTGTGTCTGTCCGTCTGTCTGGTTGTCACAGTCTGTCTGTACCTGTGGCCGTTTGCCTACGACTGTTTATTTGTGTCCATCTGTCTGTAACTGTCTACCTTTTTCCGTCTGTCTGTGTCTCTCTGTCTCTACCTCTCTATCTGTCTACCTGTCAGTCTGTCTGTGTCTGTATATGCCCGTCTTATGCCCGTCTTACTTACCGTTTGCTTGTGTCTGTTTATCTAAGGCCATCTATCTGTTACTATCTATCTTTGTCCGTGTGTCTATGTCTATGACTCTGTCTGTCTATCGATCTGTGTCCGTCTATCTGTGCCCGTCTGTCTGTGTCCGTCCGTGTGTGTCTGTCTGTCTGTGTCTATATGTGCCTGTCTTTCCGTCTGTGTCTGTGTCCATCTATCTCTGTCAGTCTGTCTGTATCTGCCTGCCTATGTCCGATTGTCTGTAACTGTATGGGTCCGTCCTTCTGTGCCAGTCTGTCTGTGTCGGTGTGTTTGTGTCTGTCTGACTGTCTTCGTCTGTCTGTGTAGGTCCGTGTGTGTATGTCTGTCTGGGGCTATCTGTCCATGACTGTCTAACTATTTCTGTCTATCTGTGTCTGTCTGTCTGTACTTGTACGTCTGTGCCCGTCTTTCTATGTCCGTCTGCCTGTGTCCATCTGTCTGTGTCCGTCTGTCTTTGTGTCTATCTGTGTCGGTCTGTCTGTGACCGTCTCTTTGTTCCCGTATTTCTGTGTCTGTCTGTCGATCTATGTGTGTCAGTCCTTGTCCATCTGTTTCTCTCCGTTTGTCTGTATCTGTCTGCCTATTTCCGAATGTCTGTATCTGTCTGGGTTCGTCCTTCTGCGCCAGTCTGTCTGTGTCCGTGCGTTTGTGTCTGTCTGACTGTCTTCGTCTGTCTGTGTAGGTCCGTGTGTGTCTGTCCGTGTGTATCTGTTTGCGTGAGTCCGTCTGTCTGTGTCTGCCTGCCTGTGACCGCCTGTGTGTGTTTGTCCGTCTGTGACCGTGTGTTTATTGGCGTCTATCTGTGTCCGTCTGTCTGTGTCGATCTGTATCCGTCCGTCTGTCTGTGGCTGTGTCTGTCTGCCTGTATCCGTTTTTCTGTGTCTGTCTGTCTGTTTCAGTCTGTCTGTATGAGTCTGTCTGTGTCAACCTGTTTGTATCAGCCAGTTTGTGTTTCTCCGTCTGTGACCGTCTCTTTATTCTCGTCTTTCCGTGTCTGCCTCTTGATCTATTACCGTCTGTCTGTGTCTGTCCGTGTGATTCTGTCTGTCTGTGCCTATATGCACTTGTCTTTCCGGCTGTGTCCGTCTGTCTGCATCTGTCTGTGTCCATCTATCTCTGTCAGTCTGTCTGTATCTGTCTGCCTATGTGTTTGTGTCCATCTGTCTGTGTCCGCCTCTGTATGTCTGTCCGTGGTCATCTGGCTGCGTCCGTACGCCTGTGTATGTATGTGCCTGTCTTTCTGCCTGTGTCCGCCTGTTTGTGTCCAAATGTCTGTGTCCATCTGTTTGTGTCCGATTGTCTGTGTCTGTGTCTTCCTGTCTGTGCTTCTTTCTGTGTCAGTCTCTCTGTATCTGTCTGTCTGTGTCTGTATATGCCTGTCCGTCTGTCGGTGTCGGTTTTTCGGTGTCCGTATGCTTGAGTCCGATTGTTTGGGGCTGAGTCTGTAGGTCTTTCTCAGTCTGTCTGTGTCAGTCTGTCTGTGTCTGCCTGCCTGTGTCCGTCTTCCTGATTGTCTGTGTCAGTCTGTCTGTGTCTGTGTCTGCCTGCCTGTGTCTGCCTGCCTGTGTCCGTCTGTCTGTGTGCGTCCGTCTGTGACCGTCTCTTTATTCCCGTCTTTCTGTGCGTGTCTGTCGATCTGTGTCCGTTTGTCTGTATATGCCTGTTTAGGTCTGTCTATCTTTGCTCATCTGTCTGTTTGTCACGGTCTGTCTGTACCTGTGGCCGACTTCCTTTATTTGTTTGTGTGTGTCCATCAGTCCGTGACATTCTACCTTTTTCCGTCTGTCCGTGTCTGTCTGTCGGTACCTGTCAGTCTGTGTCCATCTGTGTCTGTCCGTCTGTCTGTATCTATATACCTGTGTCCGTCTGTCTGTTTGTCACGGTCTGTCTGTACCTGTGGCCGTTTGGCTGTGTATGTTTATCAGTGTCGATCTGTCTGTGACTGTCTACCTTTTTCCGTCTGTCTGTGACTGTCTACCCATTTCCGTCTGTCTGTGTCTGTCTGTCACTACCTCTCTACCTGTCTACCTGTCAGTCTGTCTGTGTCTGTGACCGTTTGCTTGTGTCTGTTTATCTAAGGCCATCTATCTGTTACTATATACCTTTGTCCGTGTGTCTATGTCTATGACTCTGTCTGTCTATCGATCTGTGTCCGTCTATCTGTGCCCGTCTGTCTGTGTCCGTCCGTGTGTGTCTGTCTGTCTGTGTCTATATGTGCCTGTCTTTCCGTCTGTGTGCGTTTGTCTGTATCCGTCTGGCTGTGTCTGTCTGTGTCCATCTATCTTTGTCAGTCTGTCTGTACCTGCCTGCCTATGTCTGATTGTCTGTGTCTGTCTGGGTCCGTCCTTCTGTGCCAGTCTGTCTGTGTCCGTGTGTTTGTGTCTGTCTGACTGTCATCGTCTGTCTGTGTCCGTCCGTGTGTGTCTGTCTGTCTGTGGCCATCTGTCCGTGACTGTCTACCTTTTTCCGTCTATCTCTTTCTGTCTGTCTGTACCTGTATGCCTGTGTCCGTCCGTGTCTGTTTATCTGTCTATGTCCGTCTGTCTGTGTTCGTCTGTCGGTATTCGTCTGTGTCAGTGTGTCTGTGTAAATCTGTATGTGACTGTATACCTTTGCCCGTCTGTCTGTGTCTGTTTGTCTGTCTATGTTCGTCTGTCTGTGTTTGTCTGTCTGTGTTCGTCTGTCTGTGTCAGTGTGTCTGTGTAAATCTGTATGTGACTGTATACCTCTGCCCGCCTGTCTGTGTTTCTTTGTCTGTCTCTGTCTGCCTGAGTCCGTCTCTATGTGTCTGTATATGCCGGTTCGTCTGTCTGTGTCAGTCTGTTTGTGTTCTATTGCTTGCGGCTATGTCTGTCCGTCTGTCTGCTAGTCTGTGTCAGTCTGTCTGTGTCTGTGTCTGCCTGCGTGTGTCCGTCTGTCTGTGTTTGTCCGTCTGTGACCGTCTCTTTATTCTCGTCTGTCTGTGTCTGTCTGTCTTTATCTGTCTGTATGGTCTCTCCGAGTCTGTCAGTTTGTGACGGTCTGTCTGTGTCTGTGGTAGTTTGCCTATGTCTGTTTGTCTGTGTGCATCTGTCTGTGACTGTCTAGCTTTTTCCGTCTTTCTGTGTCTGTACCTGGCTGCCTGTGTCCGTGTGTCTGTGTCCATCTGTGTCTGTCCGTCTGTCGATCTGTTTCCGTCTGTCTTTGTCCGTCTGTCTGTGCCGCGTGTCTGTGTGTATCGTTGCCTGTCTCTCCGAGTCTGTCAGTTTGTGACGGTCTGTCTGTGTCTGTTTGACTGTGCGCATCTGTCTGTGACTGTCTACATTTTTCCGTCTGCCTTGTCTGTATGTGCCTATCTTTCTGTCTGCGTCCGTCTGTCCGTGTGCGTCTGGTTGTGCCTGTGGCTATGTGTCTGAGTCCGTGGGTTTGTGCCCATGTGTCTGCGTCTGTCTGTGGCCATCTGCCTGCGTCCGTAGGCCTGTGTATATATGTACCTGTCTCTCTGCCTGTGTCCGCCAGTCTGTGTCCGTCTGTTTGTGCCCGATTGTCAGTGTCCATCTGTTTGTGTTAGATTGTCTGTGTCTGTGTCTTCCTGCCTGTGTCTATCTGTGTCTGTCTGTCTGTGTTCGTCTGTCTGTATTCGTCTGCCTGTGTCTATCTGTGTCTGTTTGGCTGTGTCAGTCTGTGTAAATCTGTCTGTGACTGTATACCTTTGCTCGTCTGTCTGTGTTAATCTGTCTGTATCTGTCAGCTTTAGTCCGTCTGTCTGTGTTAATCTGTCTGTATCTGTCAGCTTTAGTCCGTCTGTCTGTGTCTGTATATGCCTGTCCGTCTGTCTGTGTCGATTTGTCTGTGTCCGATTGTTTGTGGCTGTGTCTGTGTGCCTGTGTCCGTCTGTCGGTGTCTGTCTATCTGTGACCGTCTCTTTGTTCCCGTCTTTCAGTGTCGCGCTGTCTATCTGTTTCCGCCAATCTATGTCTGTCTGTCTGAGCCGCTTCTCTGTATATGCATGTCTATGAGTGTATCGTTGCCTGTCTCTCCGAGTCTGTCAGTTTGTGACGGCATCTCTGTGTCTGTAGCCGTTTGCCTATGTCTGTTTGTCTGTGCGCATCTGTCTGTGACTGTCTTAATTTTTCCGTCTGCCTTGTCTGTATGTGCCTGTCTTTCTGTCTGCGTCCGTCTGTCCGTGTGTGTCAGTCTGTGTACGTCTGTCTGTACCTGTGACCGAGTGCCTGTGTCTGTCTGTTTGTGTCTGATTGTCTGTGACTGTATCTGTGCCCGATTGCCTGTGTGTGTTTATCTATGTCAACCTGTCTGTGACTGTCTACCTTTGTCCGTGTGCCCGTGTCTGTCAGTCTGTGTCCAACTGTGTCCGTCTGTCTGTGTCTGCCTGTCTTTATCTGTCTGCATGAGTCCATCTGTGTGTGTCTGCATATGCCTGCCCGTCTGTCTGTGACTGTCTGTGGCCGTCTGCCTGCGTCCGTACGCCTGCGTATGTATGTGCCTGTCTCTCTGCCTGTGTCCGCCTGCTTGTGCCTGATTGTCAGTGTCCATCTGTTTGTGTTGGATTGTCTGTGTCTGTGTCTTCCTGCCTGTGTTCGTCTGTCTGTATTCGTCTGCCTGTGTCTATCTGTGTTTGTTTGTGTGAATCTGTCTGTGACTGTATACATTTGCTGATCAGTCGTGTAAATCTGTCTGTGACTGTATACCTTTGCCCGCCTGTCTGTGTTTCTTTGTCTGTCTCTGTCTGCCTGAGTCCGTCTCTATGTGTCTGTATATGCCGGTTCGTCTGTCTGTGTCGGTTTGTCTGTGTCAGTCTGTTTGTGTTCTATTGCTTGCGGCTATGTCTGTCTGTCTGTCTGTGTCAGTCTGTCGGTGGCTGCCTGCCTGTGTCCGTCTGTCTGCTAGTCTGTGTCAGTCTGTCTGTGTCTGTGTCTGCCTGCCTGTGTCCGTCTGTCTGTGTTTGTCCGTCTGTGACCGTCTCTTTATTCTCGTCTGTCTGTGTCTGTCTGTCTTTATCTGTCTGTATGGTCTCTCCGAGTCTGTCAGTTTGTGACGGTCTGTCTGTGTCTGTGGTAGTTTGCCTATGTCTGTTTGTCTGTGTGCATCTGTCTGTGACTGTCTAGCTTTTTCCGTCTTTCTGTGTCTGTACCTGGCTGCCTGTGTCCGTGTGTCTGTGTCCATCTGTGTCTGTCTGTCTGTCGATCTGTTTCCGTCTGTCTTTGTCCGTCTGTCTGTGCCGCGTGTCTGTGTGTATCGTTGCCTGTCTCTCCGAGTCTGTCAGTTTGTGACGGTCTGTCTGTGTCTGTTTGACTGTGCGCAGCTGTCTGTGACTGTCTACATTTTTCCGTCTGCCTTGTTTGTATGTGACTATCTTTCTGTCTGCGTCCGTCTGTCCGTGTGTGTCTGATTGTGCCTGTGGCTATATGTCTGAGTCCGTGGGTTTGTGCCCATGTGTCTGCGTCTGTCTGTGGCCATCTGCCTGCGTCCGTAGGCCTGTGTATATATGTACCTGTCTCTCTGCCTGTGTCCGCCAGTCTGTGTCCGTCTGTTTGTGCCCGATTGTCAGTGTCCATCTGTTTGTGTTCGATTGTCTGTGTCTGTGTCTTCCTGCCTGTGTCTATCTGTGTCTGTCTGTCTGTGTTCGTCTGTCTGTATTCGTCTGCCTGTGTCTATCTGTGCCTGTTTGGCTGTGTCAGTCTGTGTAAATCTGTCTGTGACTGTATACATTTGCTCGTCTGTCTGTGTTAATCTGTCTGTATCTGTCAGCTTTAGTCCGTCTGTCTGTGTTAATCTGTCTGTATCTGTCAGCTTTAGTCCGTCTGTCTGTGTCTGTATATGCCTGTCCGTCTGTCTGTGTCGATTTGTCTGTGTCCGATTGTTTGTGGCTGTGTCTGTGTGCCTGTGTCCGTCTGTCGGTGTCTGTCTATCTGTGACCGTCTCTTTGTTCCCGTCTTTCAGTGTCGCGCTGTCTATCTGTTTCCGCCAATCTATGTCTGTCTGTCTGAGCCGCTTCTCTGTATATGCCTGTCTATGAGTGTATCGTTGCCTGTCTCTCCGAGTCTGTCAGTTTGTGACGGCATCTCTGTGTCTGTAGCCGTTTGCCTATGTCTGTTTGTCTGTGCGCATCTGTCTGTGACTGTCTTAATTTTTCCGTCTGCCTTGTCTGTATGTGCCTGTCTTTCTGTCTGCGTCCGTCTGTCCGTGTGTGTCAGTCTGTGTACGTCTGACTGTACCTGTGACCGAGTGCCTGTGTCTGTCTGTTTGTGTCTGATTGTCTGTGACTGTATCTGTGCCCGATTGTCTGTGTGTGTTTATCTATGTCAACCTGTCTGTGACTGTCTACCTTTGTCCGTGTGCCCGTGTCTGTCAGTCTGTGTCCAACTGTGTCCGTCTGTCTGTGTCTGCCTGTCTTTATCTGTCTGCATGAGTCCATCTGTGTGTGTCTGCATATGCCTGCCCGTCTGTCTGTGACTGTGCGTGTGTGTCTGTCTGTGGCCGTCTGCCTGCGTCCGTACGCCTGCGTATGTATGTGCCTGTCTCTCTGCCTGTGTCCGCCTGCTTGTGTCTGATTGTCAGTGTCCATCTGTTTGTGTTGGATTGTCTGTGTCTGTGTCTTCCTGCCTGTGTTCGTCTGTCTGTGTTCGTCTGTCTGTATTCGTCTGCCTGTGTCTATCTGTGTTTGTTTGTGTGAATCTGTCTGTGACTGTATACATTTGCTGGTCAGTCTGTGTAAATCTGTCTGTGACTGTATACCTTTGCTCGTCTGTCTGTGTTAAACTGTCTGTATCTGTCAGCTTTAGTCCGTCTGTCGGTGTCTGTATATGCATGTCCGTCTTTCTGTGTGGGTTTGTCTGTGTCCGACTGTTTGTGGCTGTGTCTATCTGTCTGTGTCTGCCTTCCTGTGTCCGTCTGTCTGTTTGTCTGTGTCAGTCTGTTTGTGTCTGTGTGTGCCTGCCTGTGTCCATCTGTCTGTGTTTGTCTGTCTGTGACCGTCTCTTTATTCCCGTCTTTCTGTGTCTGTCCGTCAATCTGTGTCCGTCTATCTGTGTCTGTCTGTGTGTCTGTGACTGTCTCTTTATTCCCATCTTTCTGTGTGTGTCTGTCGTTCTGTGTCCGTCTATCTGTGTCCGTCTATATGCGTCCGTTTGTCTGTATATGCCTGTCTATCTTTGCCTGTTTGTCACGGTCTGTCTATACCTGTGGCCGTTTGCCTGTGTCTGTTTGTCAGTGTATATCTGTCTCTGACTGTCTACCTTTTTTCGTTTGTCTATGTCTGTCTGTCTGTGTCTGTATGTCTGTGACCGTCTCTTTGATTCCCGTCTTTTAGTATCTGTCTGTCGATCTGTGTCCGTCTATCTTTGTCCGTCTGTATGTTCCTATCTTTCTGTCTGCGTCCGTCTGTCTGATTGTGTCTGTAGCTATGTGCCTGTGTCCGTGTGTTTGTGTCCATCTGTCAGCGTCCGTCCGTATATATATCTCTTCTATCTTTGTCTATCTTCTATCTTTGCCTATGTGTGAATCCTGCATATTTCTCCGAGTCTGTCAGTTTGTGACGGTGTGTCTGTGTCTGTTTGTCTGTGCGCATCTATCTGTGACTGTCTGCCTTTTTCCGTATGTCTGTGTCTGTACCTGTCTGCCTGTGTCCGTGTATCCGTCATTCTTGTCCATCTGTGTCTGTCTGTAACTGCCTTCCTGTGTCCGTCTGTCTTTACCTGAAGCCGTTTGCCTGTGTCTGTTTATCTGTGTCCATCTGTCTGTGACTGTCTACCTTTTTCCGACTGACTGTGCCCATCTGTATCTGTCCGTCTGTCTGTATCTGTATCCTACCTGTGCCCGTCTGCCTGTTTATATGTCAATCTCTCTGTGACTGTCTATCTTTGTCCGTGATTCCGTGTCTGTCAGTCTGTGTCCGTCGATCTGTGTCCTTCTATCTGTGTCTGTTTGTCTGCATATGCCTGTCTATCTTTGCCTGTTTGTCACGGTCTGTCTCTACCTGTGACCGAGTGCCTGTGTCTGTTTGTCTGTGGCCAACAGGCTGTGACTGTCTACCTTCTTCCGTCTGTCTGTGTCTGTATGCCTGTACCTGTCTGCCTGTGTCCGTGTGTTTGTGTCTGTCAGTCTGAGTCCTTCTGTGCCTGTCCGTCTGTCTGTACCTGCCTACCTGTATCCGTCTATCTGTTTCTCACGGTCTGTCTGTACCTGTGGCCGTTTGCCTGTGTCCATCTGTCTGTGACTGTCTACCTTTTTCCATCTGACTGTATCTGTCTGTCTATGTCTGTCTGTTTGTGTTCGATTGTATGTGGCTGTGTCTGTGCCCAATTGCCTGTGTCTGTTGATCTACATTTGTCCGAGTGTCTGCCTACCTGTGTCCGTCTGTCTGTTTGTCTGTGTCAGTCTGTGTCCGTGTGTCTCTCTAGGTGTGTATCTTGGCATATCTCTTCGAGTGTGCCGGTTTGTGACGGCCTGACTGTTTCTGTGGCCGTTTGCCTGTGTCTGTTTGTCAGTGTATATCTGTCTCTGACTTCTACCTTTTTCCGTCTGTCTATGTCTGTCTGTTTGTGGCTGTATCTGTCTGTCTGTCGGAGTCTGTCTGTGTCTCCCTGCCTGTGTCCGTCTGTCTGTTTGTCTGTGTGAGTTTGTCTGTGTCTGCCTGCCTGTGTCCGTATGTCTGTGTTTGTCCGTCTGTGACGTCTCCTTATTACTTTATGCCTCTCTAGGTCTGTCTATCTTTGCCTGTTTGTCACGGTCTGTCTACTGGTGGCCGATTGCCTGTATCTGTTTGTGCGTGTCCATCAGGCTGTGACTGTCTACCTTCTGCCGTCTGTATGTGTCTGCCTGCCTGTGTCCGTGTGTCTGTGTCTGTAAGTCTATGTCCATCTGTGTCTGTCGGTCTTTCTGTACCTGCCTACCTGTGTCCGTCTGTCTGTTTGTCACGGTCTGTTTGTACTGTCTGTGTCTGTCTACTTTTCTCCGTCTGCTTGAGTCCGATTGTCTGTGGCTGTGTCTGTGACCAATTTCCTGTGTCTGTTTATCTATGTCCATCTTACTGTGACCAATTGCGTGTATCTGTTTATCCGTGTCTGTCAGTATGTTTCCATCTGTGTCTGTCCGTTTGTCTGTATCTGTCTTCCTGTATCCGTCTATCTGTGTCTGTCTGTCTGTGTCCGTGTGTCTCTCTAGGTGTGTATCTTGGCATATCTCTTCGAGACTGCCGGTTTGTGACGGCCTGACTGTCTCTGTGGCTGTTTGCCTGTGTCTGTTTATCAGTGTATATCTGTTTGAGTCCGTCTGTCTGTGTCTGTTTGTGCCGCTCTGTTTGTGTCCGATTGTCTGTGTGTTTTTATCTATGTCCATTTGTCTGTGACCAACTGCTTGTGTCTTATCCGTGTCTGTCAGTCTGTGTCCATCTGTGTCTATCCGTCTTTCGAGCTGTTTCCGTCTGTCTTTGTCCGTCTGTCTGTGCCGCGTGTCTGTATATGTCTGTCTATGTGTGTATCGCTGCCTGTCTCTCCGAGTCTGTCAGTTGGTGACGGTCTGTCTGTGTATGTTTGTCTGTGCGCATCTGTCTGTGACTGTCTACATTTTTCCGTCTGCCTTGTCTGTATGTGCCTGTCTTTCTGTCTGCGTCCGTCTGTCCGTGTTTGTCTGTTTGTGCCTGTAGCTATGTGTCTGAGTCCGTGGGTTTGTGCCCATGTGTCTGCGTCCGTCCGTGTGTATCTGTCTGTCTGTGGCCATCTGCCTGCGTCCGTAGGCCTGTGTATATATGTACCTGTCTCTCTGCCTGTGTCCGCCAGTCTGTGTCCGTCTGCTTGTGCCCGATTGTCAGTGTCCATCTGTTTGTGTTCGATTGTCTGTGTCTCTGTCTTCCTGCCTGTGTCTATCTGTGTCTGTTTGGCTGTGTCAGTCTGTGTAAATCTGTCTGTGACTGTATACCTTTGCTCGTCTGTCTGTGTTAATCTGTCTGTATCTGTCTGCTTGAGTCCGTCTGTATGTGTCTGTATATGCCTCTCCGTCTGTCTGTGTCGATTTGTCTGTGTCCGATTGTTTTTGGCTGTGTCTGTCTGTCTCAGTCTGTCTGTGTCTGCCTGCCTGTATCCGTCTGTCTGTTTGTCTGTGTCAGTCTGTTTGTGTCTGTGTCTGTCTGCCTGTATCCATCTGTCTGTATTTGTCCGTCTCTCTATTCCCGTCTTTCTGTGTCTGTCCGCCGCTCTGTCTGTGAGTTTGTCTGTGTCTGTCAGTCTGTGTCCATCCGTGTCTATCCGTTTGTCTGTATATGTCTACCTTTGTCCGTCTGTCTGTGTCTGTATATGACTGCCCGTCTGTCTGTGTCTGTATATGACTGCCCGTCTGTCTGTCTGTCTGTGTGTGTCAGGCTGTGACTGCCTTCTTCCGTCTGACTATGTCTGTACCTGTCTGCCTGTGTCCGTGTGTCTGAGTCTGTCAGTCTGTCTGTCACGGTCTGTCTGTACCTGTGTCCGTTTGCCTGTGTCTGTTTATCTGTGTCCATCTGTCTGTGACTGCCTACCTTTTTCCGTCTGTCTGTGTCTGTCTGCCTGTATCCGTCTGTTTGGGTCCGATTGTCTGTGACTATGCCTGTGAACGAATGCCTGTGTCTGTTTATTAATGTCCACCTGTCTGAGACTAACTTTGTCTGTGTGTCTGTGTCTGTCAGTCTGTGTCCATCTGTCTGTCCGTTTGTCTGTATCTGTCTTCCTGCGTCCCTCCGTCGGTGTCTGTCTGTCTGTGACCGTTTCCTTGTTCATGTCTTTCAGTGTTCGTCTTTCGATCTGTTTCCGCCTATCTATGTCTGTCTGTCTGAGCCGCTTCTCTGTATATGCCTGTCTATGAGTGTATCTTTGCCTGTCCGAGTCTGTCAGTTTGTGACGGTCTGTCTGTGTCTGTGGTAGTTTGCCTATGTCTGTTTGTCTGTGTGCATCTGTCTGTGACCGTCTAGCTTTTTCCGTCTTTCTGTGTCTGTACCTGGCTGCCTGTGTCCGTGTGTCTGTGTCCATCTGTGTCTGTCCGTCTGTCGATCTGTTTCCGTCTGTCTTTGTCCGTCTGTCTGTGCCGCGTGTCTGTGTGTATCGTTGCCTGTCTCTCCGAGTCTGTCAGTTTGTGACGGTCTGTCTGTGTCTGTTTGACTGTGCGCATCTGTCTGTGACTGTCTACATTTTTCCGTCTGCCTTGTCTGTATGTGCCTATCTTTCTGTCTGCGTCCGTCTGTATCTGTCCGTCTGTCTGTGGCTGTGTCTGTCTGCCTGTATCCGTTTTTCTGTGTCTGTCTGCCTGTTTCAGTCTGTCTGTATGAGTCTGTCTGTGTCAACCTGTTTGTGTCAGTTAGTTTGTGTTTCTCCGTCTGTGACCGTCTCTTTATTCTCGTCTTTCCGTGTCTGCCTCTTAATCTATTACCGTCTGTCTGTGTCTGTGCGTGTGATTCTGTCTGTCTGTGCCTATATGCACTTGTCTTTCCGGCTGTGTCCGTCTGTCTGCATCTGTCTGTGCCCATATATCTCTGTCAGTCTGTCTGTATCTGCCTGCCTATGTGTTTGTGTCCATCTGTCTGTGTCCGTCTCTGTATGTCTGTCCGTGGTCATCTGGCTGCGTCCGTACGCCTGTGCATGTATGTGCCTGTCTTTCTGCCTGTGTCCGCCTGTTTGTGTCCAAATGTCTGTGTCCATCTGTTTGTGTCCGATTGTCTGTGTCTGTGTCTTCCTGTCTGTGCTTCTTTCTGTGTCAGTCTGTCTGTATCTGTCTGGATGAGTCCGTCTGTCTGTGTCTGTATATGCCTGTCCGTCTGTCGGTGTCGGTTTTTCGGTGTCCGTATGCTTGAGTCCGATTGTTTGGGGCTGAGTCTGTAGGTCTTTCTCAGTCTGTCTGTGTCTGTCTGTGTCTGCCTGCCTGTGTCCGTCTTCCTGATTGTCTGTGTCAGTCTGCCTGTGTCTGTGTCTGCCTGCCTGTGTCTGTCTGCCTGTGTCCGTCTCTTTATTCCCGTCTTTCTGTGCGTGTCTGTCGATCTGTGTGCATTTGTCTGTATATGCCTGTTTAGGTCTGTCTATCTTTGCTCATCTGTCTGTTTGTCTCGGTCTGTCTGTACCTGTGGCCGACTTCCTTTATTTGTTTGTCTGTGTCCATCAGTCCGTGACATTCTACCTTTTTCCGTCTGTCCGTGTCTGTCTGTCGGTACCTGTCAGTCTGTGTCCATCTGTGTCTGTCCGTCTGTCTATATCTATATACCTTTGTCCGTCTGTCTGTTTGTCACGGTCTGTCTGTACCTGTCGTTCAGTGTCGATCTGTCTGTGACTGTCTACCTTTTTCCGTCTGTCTGTGACTGTCTACCCTTTTCTGTCTGTCTGTGTCTGTCTGTCTCTACCTGTCTACCTGTCAGTCTGTCTGTGTCTGTATATGCCCGTCTTACTGCGTGTGTCCGTCTGCCTGTGTCTGACCGTTTGCTTGTGTCTGTTTATCTAAGGCCATCTATCTGTTACTATCTACCTTTGTCCGTGTGTCTATGTCTATGACTCTGTCTGTCTATCGATCTGTGTCCGTCTATCTGTGCCCGTCTGTCTGTGTCCGTCCGTGTGTGTCTGTCTGTGTCTATATGTGCCTGTCTTTCCATCTGTGTCCGTTTGTCTGTATCCGTCTGGCTGTGTCTGTCTGTGTCCATCTATCTTTGTCAGTCTGTCTGTACCTGCCTGCCTATGTCCGATTGTCTGTGTCTGTCTGGGTCCGTCCTTCTGCGCCAGTCTGTCTGTGTCCGTGTGTTTGTGTCTGTCTGACTGTCATCGTCTGTCTGTGTCCGTCCGTGTGTGTCTGTCTGTCTGTGGCCATCTGTCCGTGACTGTCTACGTTTTTCCGTCTATCTCTTTCTGTCTGTCTATACCTGTATGCCTGTGTCCGTCCGTGTCTGTTTGTCTGTCTATGTTCGTCTGTCTGTGTTCGTCTGTCTGTATTCGTCTGTGTCAGCGTGTCTGTGTAAATCTGTATGTGACTGTATACCTTTGCCCGCCTCTCTGTGTTTCTTTGTCTGTCTCTGTCTGCCTGAGTCCGTCTCTATGTGTCTGTATATGCCGGTTCGTCTGTCTGTGTCGGTTTGTCTGTGTCAGTCTGTTTGTGTTCTATTGCTTGCGGCTATGTCTGTCTGTCTGTCTGTGTCAGTCTGTCAGTGGCTGCCTGCCTGTGTCCGTCTGTCTGCTAGTCTGTGTCAGTCTGTCTGTGTCTGTGTCTGCCTGCCTGTGTCCGTCTGTCTGTGTTTGTCCGTCTGTGACCGTTTCTTTATTCTCGTCTGTCTGTCTTTATCTGTCTGTATGGTCTCTCCGAGTCTGTCAGTTTGTGACGGTCTGTCTGTGTCTGTGGTAGTTTGCCTATGTCTGTTTGTCTGTGTGCATCTGTCTGTGACTGTCTAGCTTTTACCGTCTTTCTGTGTCTGTACCTGGCTGCCTGTGTCCGTGTGTCTGTGTCCATCTGTGTCTGTCCGTCTGTCGATCTGTTTCCGTCTGTCTTTGTCCGTCTGTCTGTGCCGCGTATCTGTGTGTATCGTTGCCTGTCTCTTCGAGTCTGTCAGTTTGTGACGGTCTGTCTGTGTCTGTTTGACTGTGCGCATCTGTCTGTGACTGTCTACATTTTTCCGTCTGCCTTGTCTGTATGTGCCTATCTTTCTGTCTGCGTCCGTCTGTCCGTGTGTGTCTGGTTGTGCCTGTGGCTATGTGTCTGAGTCCGTGGGTTTGTGCATATGTGTCTGCGTCCGTCCGTGTGTATCTGTCTGTCTATTGCTTGCGGCTATGTCTGTCTGTCTGTCTGTGTCAGTCTGTCAGTGGCTGCCTGCCTGTGTCCGTCTGTCTGCTAGTCTGTGTCTGTCTGTCTGTGTCTGCCTGCCTGTGTCCGTCTGTCTGTGTTTGTCCGTCTGTGACCGTCTCTTTATTCTCGTCTGTCTGTCTTTATCTGTCTGTATGGTCTCTCCGAGTCTGTCAGTTTGTGACGGTCTGTCTGTGTCTGTGGTAGTTTGCCTATGTCTGTTTGTCTGTGTGCATCTGTCTGTGACTGTCTAGCTTTTACCGTCTTTCTGTGTCTGTACCTGGCTGCCTGTGTCCGTGTGTCTGTGTCCATCTGTGTCTGTCCGTCTGTCGATCTGTTTCCGTCTGTCTTTGTCCGTCTGTCTGTGCCGCGTATCTGTGTGTATCGTTGCCTGTCTCTTCGAGTCTGTCAGTTTGTGACGGTCTGTCTGTGTCTGTTTGACTGTGCGCATCTGTCTGTGACTGTCTACATTTTTCCGTCTGCCTTGTCTGTATGTGCCTATCTTTCTGTCTGCGTCCGTCTGTCCGTGTGTGTCTGGTTGTGCCCATGTGTCTGCGTCTGTCCGTGTGTATCTGTCTGTCTGTGGCCATCTGCCTGCGTCCGTAGGCCAGTGTATATATGTACCTGTCTCTCTGCCTGTGTCCGCCAGTCTGCGTCCGTCTGTTTGTGCCCGATTGTCAGTGTCCATCTGTTTGTGTTCGATTGTCTGTGTCTGTGTCTTCCTGCCTGTGTCTATCTGTGTCTGTTTGGCTGTGTCAGTCTGTGTAAATCTGTTTGTGACTGTATACCTTTGCTCGTCTGTCTGTGTTAATCTGTCTGTATCTGTCAGCTTTAGTCCGTCTGTCTGTGTCTGTATATTCCTGTCCGTCTGTCTGTGTCGATTTGTCTGTGTCCGATTGTTTGTGGCTGTGTCTGTGTGCCTGTGTCCGTCTGTCGGTGTCTGTCTATCTGTGACCGTCTCTTTCTTCCCGTCTTTCAGTGTCGGGCTGTCTATCTGTTTCCGCCAATCTATGTCTGCCTGTCTGAGCCGCTTCTCTGTATATGCCTGTCTATGAGTGTATCGTTGCCTGTCTCTCCGAGTCTGTCAGTTTGTGACGGCATCTCTGTGTCTGTAGCCGTTTGCCTATGTCTGTTTGTCTGTGCGCATCTGTCTGTGACTGTCTTAATTTTTCCGTCTGCCTTGTCTGTATGTGCCTGTCTTTCTGTCTGCGTCCGTCTGTCTGTACCTGTGACCGAGTGCCTGTGTCTGTCTGTTTGTGTCTGATTGTCTGTGACTGTATCTGTGCCCGATTGCCTGTGTGTGTTTATCTATGTCAACCTGTCTGTGACTGTCTACCTTTGTCCGTGTGCCCGTGTCTGTCAGTCTGTGTCCAACTGTGTCCGTCTGTCTGTGTCTGCCTGTCTTTATCTGTCTGCATGAGTCCATCTGTGTGTGTCTGCATATGCCTGCCCGTCTGTCTGTGACTGTGCGTGTGTGTCTGTCTGTGGCCGTCTGCCTGCGTCCGTACGCCTGCGTATGTATGTGCCTGTCTCTCTGCCTGTGTCCGCCTGCTTGTGCCTGATTGTCAGTGTCCATCTGTTTGTGTTGGATTGTCTGTGTCTGTGTCTTCCTGCCTGTGTTCGTCTGTCTGTGTTCGTCTGTCTGTATTCGTCTGCTTGTGTCTATCTGTGTCTGTTTGTCTGTGTCAGACTGTTTGTGTGAATCTGTCTGTGACTGTATACATTTGCTGGTCAGTCTGTGTAAATCTGTCTGTGACTGTATACCTTTGCTCGTCTGTCTGTGTTAATCTGTCTGTATCTGTCTGCTTGAGTCCGTCTGTCTGTGTCTGTATATGCATGTCCGTCTTTCTGTGTGGGTTTGTCTGTGTCCGACTGTTTGTGGCTGTGTCTGTCTGTCTCAGTCTGTCTGTGTCTGCCTTCCTGTGTCCGTCTGTCTGTTTGTCTGTGTCAGTCTGTTTGTGTCTGTGTGTGCCTGCCTGTGTCCATCTGTCTGTGTTTGTCTGTCTGTGACCGTCTCTTTATTCCAGTATTTCTGTGTCTGTCCGTCAATCTGTGTCCGTCTATCTGTGTCTGTCTGTGTGCCTGTGACTGTCTCTTTATTCGTGTCTTTATTCCCATCTTTCTGTGTGTGTCTGTCGTTCTGTGTGCGTCTATTTGTGTCCGTCTATATGCGTCCGTTTGTCTGTATATGCCTGTCTATCTTTGCCTGTTTGTCACGGTCTGTCTATACCTGTGGCCGTTTGCCTGTGTCTGTTTGTCAGTGTATATCTGTCTCTGACTGTCTACCTTTTTTCGTTTGTCTATGTCCGTCTGTCTGTGTCTGTATGTCTGTGACCGTCTCTTTGTTCCCGTCTTTTAGTATCTGTCTGTCGATCTGTGTCCGTCTATCTTTGTCCGTCTGTATGTTCCTATCTTTCTGTCTGCGTCCGTCTGTCTGATTGTGTCTGTAGCTATGTGCCTGTGTCCGTGTGTTTGTGTCCATCTGTCAGCGTCCGTCCGTATATATATCTCTTCTATCTTTGTCTATCTTCTATCTTTGCCTATGTGTGAATCCTTGCATATTTCTCCGAGTCTGTCAGTTTGTGACGGTGTGTCTGTGTCTGTTTGTCTGTGCGCATCTATCTGTGACTGTCTGCCTTTTTCCGTATGTCTGTGTCTGTACCTGTCTGCCTGTGTCCGTGTATCCGTCATTCTTGTCCATCTGTGTCTGTCTGTAACTGCCTTCCTGTATCCATCTGTCTTTACCTGCAGCCGTTTGCCTGTGTTTGTTTATCTGTGTCCATCTGTCTGTGACTGTCTACCATTTTCCGTCTGACTGTCCCCATCTGTATCTGTCCGTCTGTCTGTATCTGCCTACCTGTGCCCGTCTGCCTGTTTATATGTCAATCTCTCTGTGACTGTCTACCTTTGTCCGTGATTCCATGTCTGTCAGTCTGTGTCCGTCGATCTGTGTCCTTCTATCTGTGTCTGTTTGTCTGTATATGCCTGTCTATCTTTGCCTGTTTGTCACGGTCTGTCTGTACCTGTTTGTACGGTCTGTCTGTTTGTCTGTGGCCAACAGGCTGTGACTGTCTACCTTCTTCCGTCTGTCTGTGTCTGTATGCCTGTACCTGTCTGCCTGTGTCCGTGTGTTTGTGTCTGTCAGTCTGTGTCCATCTGTGCCTGTCCGTCTGTCTGTACCTGCCTACCTGTATCCGTCTATCTGTTTGTCACGGTCTGTCTGTATCTGTGGCCGTTTGCCTGTGTCCATCTGTCTGTGACTGTCTACCTTTTTACGTCTGACTGTATCTGTCTGTCTATGTCTGTCTGTTTGTGTTCGATTGTATGTGGCTGTGTCTGTGCCCAATTGCCTGTGTCTGTTGATCTACATTTGTCCGAGTGTCTGCCTACCTGTGTCCGTCTGTCCTGTTTGCCTGTGTCAGTCTGTCTGTGTCTGTCTGTGTCCGTGTGTCTCTCTAGGTGTGTATCTTGGCATATCTCTTCGAGTCTGCCGGTTTGTGACGGCCTGACTGTCTCTGTGGCCGTTTGCCTGTGTCTGTTTGTCAGTGTATATCTGTCTCTGACTGTCTACCTTTTTCCGTCTTACTATGTCTGTCTGTTTGTGTTCGATTGTCTGTGGCTGTGTCTGTGACCAATTGCCTGTGTCTGTTGATCTACATATGTCAGAGTGTCTGCCTACCTGTGTCCGTCTGTCTGTTTGTCTGTGTCAGTCTGTCTGTGTCCATCTGTTTGTGCTCGATTGTCTGTGTTTTCCTGTCTGTGTCAGTCTGTTTGTGTAAATCTGTCTGTGACAGTATACATTTGCCTGTCTGTCTGTGTTTTTCTGTCTGCATGAGTCCGTCTGTCTGTGTCTGTATGTCTGTGACCGTCTCTTTGTTCCCGTCTTTTAGTATCTGTCTGTCGATCTGTGTCCGTCTATCTTTGTCCGTCTGTATGTTCCTATCTTTCTGTCTGCGTCCGTCTGTCTGATTGTGTCTGTAGCTATGTGCCTGTGTCCGTGTGTTTGTGTCCATCTGTCAGCGTCCGTCCGTATATATATCTCTTCTATCTTTGTCTATCTTCTATCTTTGCCTATGTGTGAATCCTTGCATATTTCTCCGAGTCTGTCATTTTGTGACGGTGTGTCTGTGTCTGTTTGTCTGTGCGCATCTATCTGTGACTGTCTGCCTTTTTCCGTATGTCTGTGTCTGTACCTGTCTGCCTGTGTCCGTGTATCCGTCATTCTTGTCCATCTGTGTCTGTCTGTAAATGCCTTCCTGTACCCATCTGTCTTTACCTGCAGCCGTTTGCCTGTGTTTGTTTATCTGTGTCCATCTGTCTGTGACTTTCTACCATTTTCCGTCTGACTGTGCCCATCTGTATCTGTCCGTCTGTCTGTATCTGCCTACCTGTGCCCGTCTGCCTGTTTATATGTCAATCTCTCTGTGTCTGTCTACCTTCTGCCGTCTGTCTATGTCTGTACCTGTCTGAATGTGTCCGTGTGTCTGTGTCTGTGAGTCTATGTCCAACTGTGTCTGTCGGTCTGTCTGTACCTGCCTACCTGTGTCCGTCTGTCTGTTTGTCACGGTCTGTTTGTACTGTCTGTGTCTGTCTACTTTTCTCCGTCTGTTTGTGTCTGTCTGCTTGAGTCCGATTGTCTGTGGCTGTGTCTGTGACCAATTTCCTGTGTCTGTTTATCTATGTCCATCTTACTGTGACCAATTGCGTGTATCTGTTTATCCGTGTCTGTCAGTCTGTTTCCATCTGTGTCTGTCCGTTTGTCTGTATCTGTCTTCCTGTATCCGTCTATCTGTGTCTGTCTGTCTGTGTCCGTGTGTCTCTCTAGGTGTGTATCTTGGCATATCTCTTCGAGATTGCCGGTTTGTGACGGCCTGACTGTCTCTGTGGCTGTTTGCCTGTGTCTGTTTGTCAGTGTATATCTGTTTGAGTCCGTCTGTCTGTGTCGGTTTGTCTCTGTCCGTCGGTTTGTGCCTGTCTGTTTGTGTCCGATTGTCTGTGGCTGTGTCTGTGACCAATTGGCTGTGTGTTTTTATCTATGTCCATCTGTCTGTGATCAACTGCGTGTGTCTTATCCGTGTCTGTCAGTCTGTGTCCATCTGTGTCTATCCGTCTTTCGATCTGTTTCCGTCTGTCTTTGTCCGTCTGTCTGTGCCGCGTGTCTGTATATGTCTGTCTATGTGTGTATCGTTGCCTGTCTCTCTGAGTCTGTCAGTTTGTGACGGTCTGTCTGTGTATGTTTGTCTGTGCGCATCTGTCTGTGACTGTCTACATTTTTCCGTCTGCCTTGTCTGTATGTGCCTGTCTTTCTGTCTGCGTCCGTCTGTCCGTGTGTGTCTGTTTGTGCCTGTAGCTATGTGTCTGAGTCCGTGGGTTTGTGCCCATGTGTCTGCGTCTGGCCATCTGCCTGCGTCCGTAGGCCTGTGTATATATGTACCTGTCTCTCTGCCTGTGTCCGC
>NW_022045771.1:0-85195 GCF_003285905.1 Drosophila hydei
TATATGCCTGTATATGTGTGTTGCCTATTCCCGGTAGTCCACGAACTTTTGAGGATTTCCTTTAATTCTGCAAAAATTCTACATCTACCGGTTGCATTCCTTTACCCACCATAAGGTGCATGACAGCTCGCAAAAGGGTTGTCGGCTTACTATTGAAGCGAAAAAATCCGCAATTTCGACATTTTGGGTAGTCATAAGAAGTGTTTGTTGGTCGACGAACTTTGCTTCTAATTAAGGACTTTTATGTCCAATGAAATTTCACATCTGACACCAGGTAAACCGCAAATACGTTGGATATCTCGCTACTCGGCTGCCTGCTTACTATTTCAGAATCCAAATTCGCAATTGAGGCTTTTTGGGTAGTCGAGAGACGTAACTCGTGGTCGGCGAACTTTGCTTCCAGATAGGGACTGATTTTATAATGTCGAATGCCATTTAACATCTGAGACTGGGATCAACGGATTTTCTTTGGCATACATATAACTACGGTGTCTTTAGAATTAATTTACCAATGTTAATTTAAAAGTACACTGACTATTTTTCGTAGCTTGTCTTAGTGACTGACGTGACAGATTATATGCCTGTATATATGTGCTGCCTCTTCCAGGTAGTCCACGAACTTGTAAGGATTTCCTTTAATTCTTTATGGGTAGTCGAGAAAAGTAATTCCTGGTCTATTAACTTTGCTTCCAGTTAGGGACTGATTTTATAATGTCGAATGGCATTTAACATCTGAGACTGGGATCAACGGAAATTCGTT
Source organism: Drosophila hydei (assembly GCF_003285905.1). Taxonomy (NCBI): domain Eukaryota; kingdom Metazoa; phylum Arthropoda; class Insecta; order Diptera; family Drosophilidae; genus Drosophila; species Drosophila hydei. Next base: position 761 of record NW_022045771.1, read on the forward strand.
CAGATACATATAACTGCGGTGTCCCTAGAATAAATTTAACAATGCTAATTTTAAAATACCCTGACTATTTTTCGGAGCTTGTCCTAGTAACTGACGTGACAGATTATATGCCTGTATAAGTGTGTCGCCTCTTCCAGGTAGTCCAGGAACTTTTGAGGATTTCCTTTAATTCTGCAAAAATTCTACATCTACAGATTGCATTCCATTAACCAGCATCAGGTCGGCTTACTATTTCAGCGAAAAATTCACAATTTCGGCATTTTGGGTAGTCAAGAGAACTGTTAATTGGTCGACGAACTTTGCTTCTAGTTCAGGACTGCTTTTATGTCCAACGGGATTTTACATCTGACACTAGATACAACGCAAATACGTTGGATATCTCATCGTAAATGAGAGCTCGCTTAGCGGCTGACTGCTTGTTATTTCAGAATCAAAATTCGGAAATGAGGCTTGTTGGATAGTCGAGAGAAGTAATTCGTGGTCAGCGAACTTTGCTTTGAGTTAGGGACTGCTTTTATAATGTCGAATGGCATTTAACATCTGAGACTGGGATCAACGGAAATTCTTTGGCATACATATAACTACGGTGTCTCTAGAATTAATTTACCAATGTTAATTTTAAAGTACACTGACTATTTTTCGCAGCTTGTCTCAGTGACACTGTATATGTGGGTTGCCTCTTCCAGGTAGTCCACGAACTTTCAGGATTTCCTTTAATTCTGCAAAAAATTCTACATCTACCGGTTGCATTCCTTTACCCACCATCAGGTACATGATAGATCCACAATTTCAATATATTGGGTAGTCAAGAGAAGTGTTTGTTGGTCGACGAACTTTGCTTCTAGTTCAGGACTGCTTCTATAATGTCCAATGGGATTTCACATCTGACACTAGGTACAACGCAAAAACATTGGATATCTCATCGTAAATGACAGCCCGCTAATTGGCTGCCTACTTACTATTTCAAGAATCAAAATTCGGAATTGAGGCTTTTTGGGTTGTCGAGAGAAGTAATTCGTGGTCGGCGAACTTTGCTTCCAGTTAGGGACTGATTTTATAATGTCGAATGGCATTTAACATCTGAGACGTTGATCAACGGAAATTCGTTGAGATACATATAACTACGGTGTCCCTAGAATTAATTTACCAATGTTAATTTTAAAGTACATTGACTATTTTTCGCAGCTTGTCCTAGTGACGGACGTGACAGATTATATGCCTGTATAAGTGTGTTGCCTCTTCCAGGTAGTCCACGAACTTTTGAGGATTTCCTTTAATTCTGCAAAAATTCTACATCTACAGATTGCATTCCATTACCCAGCATCAGGTACATGAAATCTCGCTAAACGGTTGTCGGCTTACTATTTCTGCGAAAAAATACACAATTTCGGCATTTTGGGTTATCAAGAGCACTGTTAATTTGAAGACGAACTTTGCTTCTAGTTCAGGACTGCTTTTATATTGTCCAATGGAATATCACATCTGACACTAGGTACAACGATAGTACGATGGATATCTCATCGTAAATGACAGCTCGCTAAGCGGCTGACTGCATATTATTTCAGAATCAAAATTCGCAATTGAGGCTTTTTGGGTAGTCGAGAGAAGTAATTCGTGGTCGGCGAACTTTGCTTCCAGTTAGGGACTGATTTTATAATGTCGAATGGCATTTAACATCTGAGACGGGGATCAACGGAAATTCGTTGAGATACATATAACTACGGTGTCTTTAGAATTAATTTACCAATGTTAATTTAAAAGTACATTGACTATTTTTCGTAGCTTGTCTTAGTGACTGACGTGACAGATTATATGCCTGTATATATGTGCTGCCTCTTCCAGGTAGTCCACGAACTTTTAAGGATTTCCATTAATTCTTTATGGGTAGTCAGAAAAGTAATTCCTGGTCGACTAACTTTGCTTCCAGTTAGGGACTGATCTTATAATGTCGAATGGCATTTAACATCTGAGACTGGGATCATCGGAAATTCGTTGAGATACATATAACTACGGTGTCCCTAGAATAAATTTAACAATGCTAATTTTAAAATACCCTGACTATTTTTCGGAGCTTGTCCTAGTAACTGACGTGACAGATTATATGCCTGTATTTATGTGCTGCCTCTTCCAGGTAGTCCACGAACTTTTAAGGATTTCCATTAATTCTTTATGGGTAGTCAGAAAAGTAATTCCTGGTCGACTAACTTTGCTTCCAGTTAGGGACTGATCTTATAATGTCGAATGGCATTTAACATCTGAGACGGGGATCAACGGAAATTCGTTGAGATACATATAACTACCGGTGTCTTTAGAATTAATTTACCAATGTTAATTTTAAAGTACATTGACTATTTTTCGCAGCTTGTCCTAGTGACGGACGTGACAGATTATATGCCTGTATAAGTGTGTTGCCTCTTCCAGGTAGTCCACGAACTTTTGAGGATTTCCTTTAATTCTGCAAAAATTCTACATCTACAGATTGCATTCCATTAACCAGCATCAGGTCGGCTTACTATTTCAGCGAAAAATTCACAATTTCGGCATTTTGGGTAGTCAGTGAGGCGAACTTTGCTTTGAGTTAGGGACTGCTTTTATAATGTCGAATGGCATTTAACATCTGAGACTGGGATCAACGGAAATTCTTTGGCATACATATAACTACGGTGTCTCTAGAATTAATTTACCAATGTTAATTTTAAAGTACACTGACTATTTTTCGCAGCTTGTCTCAGTGACACTGTATATGTGAGTTGCCTCTTCCAGGTAGTCCACGAACTTTCAGGATTTCCTTTAATTCTGCAAAAAATTCTACATCTACCGGTTGCATTCCTTTACCCACCATCAGGTACATGATAGATCCACAATTTCAATATATTGGGTAGTCAAGAGAAGTGTTTGTTGGTCGACGAACTTTGCTTCTAGTTCAGGACTGCTTTTATAATGTCGAATGGGATTTCACATCTGACACTAGGTACATCGCAAAAACATTGGATATCTCATCGTAAATGACAGCCCGCTAATTGGCTGCCTACTTACTATTTCAGAATCAAAATTCGGAATTGAGGCTTTTTGGGTAGTCGAGAGAAGTAATTCGTGGTCGGCGAACTTTGCTTCCAGTTAGGGACTGATTTTATAATGTCGAATGGCATTTAACATCTGAGACGTTGATCAACGTATTTTACCAATTACCAATGTTAATTTTAAAGTACACTGACTATTTTTCGCAGCTTGTCCTAGTGACGGACGTGACAGATTATATGCCTGTATAAGTGTATTGCCTCTTCCAGGTAGTCCACGAACTTTTGAGGATTTTCTTTAATTCTGCAAAAATTCTACATCTACAGATTGCATTCCATTACCCAGCATCAGGTACATGAAATCTCGCTAAACGGTTGTCGGCTTACTATTTCTGCGAAAAATTCACAATTTCGGCATTTTGGGTAGTCAAGAGAACTGTTAATTGGTCGACGAACTTTGCTTCTAGTTCAGGACTGCTTTTATGTCCAACGGGATTTTACATCTGACACTAGATACAACGCAAATACGTTGGATATCTCATCGTAAATGAGAGCTCGCTAAGCGGCTGACTGCTTGTTATTTCAGAATCAAAATTCGGAATTGAGGCTTGTTGGATGGTCGAGAAAAGTAATTCGTGGTCAGCGAACTTTGCTTTGAGTTAGGGACTGCTTTTATAATGTCGAATGGCATTTAACATCTGAGACTGGGATCAACGGAAATTCTTTGGCATACATACAACTACGGTGTCTCTAGAATTAATTTACCAATGTTAATTTTAAAGTACACTGACTATTTTTCGCAGCTTGTCTCAGTGACACTGTATATGTGAGTTGCCTCTTCCAGGTAGTCCACGAACTTTCAGGATTTCCTTTAATTCTGCAAAAAATTCTACATCTACCGGTTGCATTCCTTTACCCACCATAAGGTACATGATTGATCCACAATTTCAATATATTGGGTAGTCAAGAGAAGTGTTTGTTGGTCGACGAACTTTGCTTCTAGTTCAGGACTGCTTTTATAATGTCCAATGGGATTTCACATCTGACACTAGGTACATCGCAAAAACATTGGATATCTCATCGTAAATGACAGCCCGCTAATTGGCTGCCTACTTACTATTTCAGAATCAAAATTCGGAATTGAGGCTTTTTGGGTAGTCGAGAGAAGTAATTCGTGGTCGGCGAACTTTGCTTCCAGTTAGGGACTGATTTTATAATGTCGAATGGCATTTAACATCTGAGACGGGAATCAACGGAAATTCGTTGAGATACATATAACTACGGTGTCCCTAGAATTAATTTACCAATGTTAACTTTAAAGTACACTGACTATTTTTCGCAGCTTGTCCTAGTGACGGACGTGACAGATTATATGCCTGTATAAGTGTATTGCCTCTTCCAGGTAGTCCACGAACTTTTGAGGATTTTCTTTACTTCTGCAAAAATTCTACATCTACAGATTGCATTCCATTACCCAGCATCAGGTACATGAAATCTCGCTAAACGGTTGTCGGCTTACTATTTCTGCGAAAAAATACACAATTTCGGCATTTTTTGGTTATCAAGAGCACTGTTAATTGGTCGACGAACTTTGCTTCTAGTTCAGGACTGCTTTTATATTGTCCAATGGAATATCACATCTGACACTAGGTACAACGCAAGTACGATGGATATCTCATCGTAAATGACAGCTCGCTAAGCGGCTGACTGCATATTATTTCAGAATCAAAATTCGCAATTGAGGCTTTTTGGGTAGTCGAGAGAAGTAATTCGTGGTCGGCGAACTTTGCTTCCAGTTAGGGACTGATTTTATAATGTCGAATGGCATTTAACATCTGAGACTGGGATCAACGGAAATTCTTTGGCATACATACGAACTTTTGAGGATTTCCTTTAATTCTGCAAAAATTCTACATCTACCGGTTGCATTCCGTTACCCACCATCAGGTACATGACAGCTCGCAAAAGGGTTGTCGGCTTACTATTGAAGCGAAAAAATCCGCAATTTCGACATTTTAGGTAGTCAAGAGAAGTGTTTGTTGGTCGACGAACTTTGCTTCTAGTTCAGGACTGCTTTTATAATGTCCAATGGGATTTCACATCTGACACTAAGGACACCGAAAATACGTTGGATATCTCATCGTAAATGACAGCTCGCTAAGCGGTTGCCTGCTTACTATTTCAGAATCAAAAATCGGAATTGAGGCTTTTTGGGTAGTCGAGAGAAGTAATTCGCGGTCGGAGAACTTTGCTTCCAGTTAGGGACTGATTTTATAATGTCGAATGGCATTTAACATCTGAGACTGGGATCAACGGAAATTATTTGGGATACATATAACTACGGTGTCCCTAGAATTAATTTACCAATGTTAATTTTAAAGTACACTGACTATTTTTCGCAGCTTGTCCTAGTGACGGACGTGACAGATTATATGCCTGTATAAGTGTATCGCCTCTTCCAGGTAGTCCACGAACTTTTGAGGACTTCCTTTAATTCTGCAAAAATTCTACATCTTCAGATTGCATTCCATTACCCAGCATCAGGTACATGAAATCTCGCTAAACGGTTGTCGGCTTACTATTTCTGCGAAAAAATACACAATTTCGGCATTTTTGGTTATCAAGAGCACTGTTAATTGGTCGACGAACTTTGCTTCTAGTTCAGGACTGCTTTTATATTGTCCAATGGAATATCACATCTGACACTAGGTACAACGCAAGTGCGATGGATATCTCATCGTAAATGACAGCTCGCTAAGCGGCTGACTGCATATTATTTCAGAATCAAAATTCGCAATTGAGGCTTTTGGGTAGTCGAGAGAAGTAATTCGTGGTCGGCGAACTTTGCTTCCAGTTAGGGACTGATTTTATAATGTCGAATGGCATTTAACATCTGAGACGGGGATCAACGGAAATTCGTTGAGATACATATAACTACGGTGTCCCTAGAATTAATTTACCAATGTTAATTTTAAAGTACACTGACTATTTTTCGCAGCTTGTCCTAGTGACGGACGTGACAGATTATATGCCTGTATAAGTGTATTGCGTCTTCCAGGTAGTCCACGAACTTTTGAGGATTTCCTTTAATTCTGCAAAAATTCTACATCTACAGATTGCATTCCATTACCCAGCATCAGGTACATGAAATTTCGCTAAACGGTTGTCGGCTTACTATTTCTGCGAAAAAATACACAATTTCGGCATTTTTGGTTATCAAGAGCACTGTTAATTGGTCGACGAACTTTGCTTCTAGTTCAGGACTGCTTTAATATTGTCCAATGGAATATCACATCTGACACTAGGTACAACGCAAGTACGATGGATATCTCATCGTAAATGACAGCTCGCTAAGCGGCTGACTGCATATTATTTCAGAATCAAAATTCGCAATTGAGGCTTTTTGGGTAGTCGAGAGAAGTAATTCGTGGTCGGCGAACTTTGCTTCCAGTTAGGGACTGATTTTATAATGTCGAATGGCATTTAACATCTGAGACGGGGATCAACGGAAATTCGTTGAGATACATATAACTACGGTGTCCCTAGAATTAATTTACCAATGTTAATTTTAAAGTACACTGACTATTTTTCGCAGCTTGTCCTAGTGACGGACGTGACAGATTATATGCCTGTATAAGTGTATTGCCTCTTCCAGGTAGTCCACGAACTTTTGAGGATTTCCTTTAATTCTGCAAAAATTCTACATCTACAGATTGCATTCCATTACCCAGCATCAGGTACATGAAATTTCGCTAAACGGTTGTCGGCTTACTATTTCTGCGAAAAAATACACAATTTCGGCATTTTTGGTTATCAAGAGCACTGTTAATTGGTCGACGAACTTTGCTTCTAGTTCAGGACTGCTTTAATATTGTCCAATGGAATATCACATCTGACACTAGGTACAACGCAAGTACGATGGATATCTCATCGTAAATGACAGCTCGCTAAGCGGCTGACTGCATATTATTTCAGAATCAAAATTCGCAATTGAGGCTTTTTGGGTAGTCGAGAGAAGTAATTCGTGGTCGGCGAACTTTGCTTCCAGTTAGGGACTGATTTTATAATGTCGAATGGCATTTAACATCTGAGACTGGGATCATCGGAAATTCGTTGAGATACATATAACTACGGTGTCCCTAGAATAAATTTAACAATGCTAATTTTAAAATACCCTGACTATTTTTCGGAGCTTGTACTAGTAACTGACGTGACAGATTATATGCCTGTATTTATGTGCTGCCTCTTCCAGGTAGTCCACGCACTTTTAAGGATTTCCATTAATTCTTTATGGGTAGTCAGAAAAGTAATTCCTGGTCGACTAACTTTGCTTCCAGTTAGGGACTGATCTTATAATGTCGAATGGCATTTAACATCTGAGACGGGGATCAACGGAAATTCGTTGAGATACATATAACTACGGTGTCTTTAGAATTAATTTACCAATGTTAATTTTAAAGTACATTGACTATTTTTCGCAGCTTGTCCTAGTGACGGACGTGACAGATTATATGCCTGTATAAGTGTGTTGCCTCTTCCAGGTAGTCCACGAACTTTTGAGGATTTCCTTTAATTCTGCAAAAATTCTACATCTACAGATTGCATTCCATTAACCAGCATCAGGTCGGCTTACTATTTCAGCGAAAAATTCACAATTTCGGCATTTTGGGTAGTCAGTGAGGCGAACTTTGCTTTGAGTTAGGGACTGCTTTTATAATGTCGAATGGCATTTAACATCTGAGACTGGGATCAACGGAAATTCTTTGGCATACATATAACTACGGTGTCTCTAGAATTAATTTACCAATGTTAATTTTAAAGTACACTGACTATTTTTCGCAGCTTGTCTCAGTGACACTGTATATGTGAGTTGCCTCTTCCAGGTAGTCCACGAACTTTCAGGATTTCCTTTAATTCTGCAAAAAATTCTACATCTACCGGTTGCATTCCTTTACCCACCATCAGGTACATGATAGATCCACAATTTCAATATATTGGGTAGTCAAGAGAAGTGTTTGTTGGTCGACGAACTTTGCTTCTAGTTCAGGACTGCTTTTATAATGTCGAATGGGATTTCACATCTGACACTAGGTACATCGCAAAAACATTGGATATCTCATCGTAAATGACAGCCCGCTAATTGGCTGCCTACTTACTATTTCAGAATCAAAATTCGGAATTGAGGCTTTTTGGGTAGTCGAGAGAAGTAATTCGTGGTCGGCGAACTTTGCTTCCAGTTAGGGACTGATTTTATAATGTCGAATGGCATTTAACATCTGAGACGTTGATCAACGTTATTTTACCAATTACCAATGTTAATTTTAAAGTACACTGACTATTTTTCGCAGCTTGTCCTAGTGACGGACGTGACAGATTATATGCCTGTATAAGTGTATTGCCTCTTCCAGGTAGTCCACGAACTTTTGAGGATTTTCTTTAATTCTGCAAAAATTCTACATCTACAGATTGCATTCCATTACCCAGCATCAGGTACATGAAATCTCGCTAAACGGTTGTCGGCTTACTATTTCTGCGAAAAATTCACAATTTCGGCATTTTGGGTAGTCAAGAGAACTGTTAATTGGTCGACGAACTTTGCTTCTAGTTCAGGACTGCTTTTATGTCCAACGGGATTTTACATCTGACACTAGATACAACGCAAATACGTTGGATATCTCATCGTAAATGAGAGCTCGCTAAGCGGCTGACTGCTTGTTATTTCAGAATCAAAATTCGGAATTGAGGCTTGTTGGATAGTCGAGAAAGTAATTCGTGGTCAGCGAACTTTGCTTTGAGTTAGGGACTGCTTTTATAATGTCGAATGGCATTTAACATCTGAGACTGGGATCAACGGAAATTCTTTGGCATACATACAACTACGGTGTCTCTAGAATTAATTTACCAATGTTAATTTTAAAGTACACTGACTATTTTTCGCAGCTTGTCTCAGTGACACTGTATATGTGAGTTGCCTCTTCCAGGTAGTCCACGAACTTTCAGGATTTCCTTTAATTCTGCAAAAAATTCTACATCTACCGGTTGCATTCCTTTACCCACCATAAGGTACATGATTGATCCACAATTTCAATATATTGGGTAGTCAAGAGAAGTGTTTGTTGGTCGACGAACTTTGCTTCTAGTTCAGGACTGCTTTTATAATGTCCAATGGGATTTCACATCTGACACTAGGTACATCGCAAAAACATTGGATATCTCATCGTAAATGACAGCCCGCTAATTGGCTGCCTACTTACTATTTCAGAATCAAAATTCGGAATTGAGGCTTTTTGGGTAGTCGAGAGAAGTAATTCGTGGTCGGCGAACTTTGCTTCCAGTTAGGGACTGATTTTATAATGTCGAATGGCATTTAACATCTGAGACGGGGATCAACGGAAATTCGTTGAGATACATATAACTACGGTGTCCCTAGAATTAATTTACCAATGTTAACTTTAAAGTACACTGACTATTTTTCGCAGCTTGTCCTAGTGACGGACGTGACAGATTATATGCCTGTATAAGTGTATTGCCTCTTCCAGGTAGTCCACGAACTTTTGAGGATTTTCTTTACTTCTGCAAAAATTCTACATCTACAGATTGCATTCCATTACCCAGCATCAGGTACATGAAATCTCGCTAAACGGTTGTCGGCTTACTATTTCTGCGAAAAAATACACAATTTCGGCATTTTTGGTTATCAAGAGCACTGTTAATTGGTCGACGAACTTTGCTTCTAGTTCAGGACTGCTTTTATATTGTCCAATGGAATATCACATCTGACACTAGGTACAACGCAAGTACGATGGATATCTCATCGTAAATGACAGCTCGCTAAGCGGCTGACTGCATATTATTTCAGAATCAAAATTCGCAATTGAGGCTTTTTGGGTAGTCGAGAGAAGTAATTCGTGGTCGGCGAACTTTGCTTCCAGTTAGGGACTGATTTTATAATGTCGAATGGCATTTAACATCTGAGACTGGGATCAACGGAAATTCTTTGGCATACATACGAACTTTTGAGGATTTCCTTTAATTCTGCAAAAATTCTACATCTACCGGTTGCATTCCGTTACCCACCATCAGGTACATGACAGCTCGCAAAAGGGTTGTCGGCTTACTATTGAAGCGAAAAAATCCGCAATTTCGACATTTTAGGTAGTCAAGAGAAGTGTTTGTTGGTCGACAAACTTTGCTTCTAGTTCAGGACTGCTTTTATAATGTCCAATGGGATTTCACATCTGACACTAAGGACACCGAAAATACGTTGGATATCTCATCGTAAATGACAGCTCGCTAAGCGGTTGCCTGCTTACTATTTCAGAATCAAAAATCGGAATTGAGGCTTTTTGGGTAGTCGAGAGAAGTAATTCGCGGTCGGAGAACTTTGCTTCCAGTTAGGGACTGATTTTATAATGTCGAATGGCATTTAACATCTGAGACTGGGATCAACGGAAATTATTTGGGATACATATAACTACGGTGTCCCTAGAATTAATTTACCAATGTTAATTTTAAAGTACACTGACTATTTTTCGCAGCTTGTCCTAGTGACGGACGTGACAGATTATATGCCTGTATAAGTGTATCGCCTCTTCCAGGTAGTCCACGAACTTTTGAGGATTTCCTTTAATTCTGCAAAAATTCTACATCTTCAGATTGCATTCCATTACCCAGCATCAGGTACATGAAATCTCGCTAAACGGTTGTCGGCTTACTATTTCTGCGAAAAAATACACAATTTCGGCATTTTTGGTTATCAAGAGCACTGTTAATTGGTCGACGAACTTTGCTTCTAGTTCAGGACTGCTTTTATATTGTCCAATGGAATATCACATCTGACACTAGGTACAACGCAAGTGCGATGGATATCTCATCGTAAATGACAGCTCGCTAAGCGGCTGACTGCATATTATTTCAGAATCAAAATTCGCAATTGAGGCTTTTTGGGTAGTCGAGAGAAGTAATTCGTGGTCGGCGAACTTTGCTTCCAGTTAGGGACTGATTTTATAATGTCGAATGGCATTTAACATCTGAGACGGGGATCAACGGAAATTCGTTGAGATACATATAACTACGGTGTCCCTAGAATTAATTTACCAATGTTAATTTTAAAGTACACTGACTATTTTTCGCAGCTTGTCCTAGTGACGGACGTGACAGATTATATGCCTGTATAAGTGTATTGCGTCTTCCAGGTAGTCCACGAACTTTTGAGGATTTCCTTAAATTCTGCAAAAATTCTACATCTACAGATTGCATTCCATTACCCAGCATCAGGTACATGAAATTTCGCTAAACGGTTGTCGGCTTACTATTTCTGCGAAAAAATACACAATTTCGGCATTTTTGGTTATCAAGAGCACTGTTAATTGGTCGACGAACTTTGCTTCTAGTTCAGGACTGCTTTAATATTGTCCAATGGAATATCACATCTGACACTAGGTACAACGCAAGTACGATGGATATCTCATCGTAAATGACAGCTCGCTAAGCGGCTGACTGCATATTATTTCAGAATCAAAATTCGCAATTGAGGCTTTTTGGGTAGTCGAGAGAAGTAATTCGTGGTCGGCGAACTTTGCTTCCAGTTAGGGACTGATTTTATAATGTCGAATGGCATTTAACATCTGAGACGGGGATCAACGGAAATTCGTTGAGATACATATAACTACGGTGTCCCTAGAATTAATTTACCAATGTTAATTTTAAAGTACACTGACTATTTTTCGCAGCTTGTCCTAGTGACGGACGTGACAGATTATATGCCTGTATAAGTGTATTGCCTCTTCCAGGTAGTCCACGAACTTTTGAGGATTTCCTTTAATTCTGCAAAAATTCTACATCTACAGATTGCATTCCATTACCCAGCATCAGGTACATGAAATTTCGCTAAACGGTTGTCGGCTTACTATTTCTGCGAAAAAATACACAATTTCGGCATTTTTGGTTATCAAGAGCACTCTTAATTGGTCGACGAACTTTGCTTCTAGTTCAGGACTGCTTTTATATTGTCCAATGGAATATCACATCTGACACTAGGTACAACGCAAGTACGATGGATATCTCATCGTAAATGACAGCTCGCTAAGCGGCTGACTGCATATTATTTCAGAATCAAAATTCGCAATTGAGGCTTTTTGGGTAGTCGAGAGAAGTAATTCGTGGTCGGCGAACTTTGCTTCCAGTTAGAGACTGATTTTATAATGTCGAATGGCATTTAACATCTGAGACTGGGATCAACGGAAATTCTTTGGCATACATACGAACTTTTGAGGATTTCCTTTAATTCTGCAAAAATTCTACATCTACCGGTTGCATTCCGTTACCCACCATCAGGTACATGACAGCTCGCAAAAGGGTTGTCGGCTTACTATTGAAGCGAAAAAATCCGCAATTTCGACATTTTAGGTAGTCAAGAGAAGTGTTTGTTGGTCGACGAACTTTGCTTCTAGTTCAGGACTGCTTTTATAATGTCCAATGGGATTTCACATCTGACACTAGGTACAACGCAAGTACGATGGATATCTCATCGTAAATGACAGCTCGCTAAGCGGCTGACTGCATATTATTTCAGAATCAAAATTCGCAATTGAGGCTTTTTGGGTAGTCGAGAGAAGTAATTCGTGGTCGGCGAACTTTGCTTCCAGTTAGGGACTGATTTTATAATGTCGAATGGCATTTAACATCTGAGACGGGGATCAACGGAAATTCGTTGAGATACATATAACTACGGTGTCCCTAGAATTAATTTACCAATGTTAATTTTAAAGTACACTGACTATTTTTCGCAGCTTGTCCTAGTGACGGACGTGACAGATTATATGCCTGTATAAGTGTATTGCCTCTTCCAGGTAGTCCACGAACTTTTGAGGATTTCCTTTAATTCTGCAAAAATTCTACATCTACAGATTGCATTCCATTACCCAGCATCAGGTACATGAAATTTCGCTAAACGGTTGTCGGCTTACTATTTCTGCGAAAAAATACACAATTTCGGCATTTTTGGTTATCAAGAGCACTCTTAATTGGTCGACGAACTTTGCTTCTAGTTCAGGACTGCTTTTATATTGTCCAATGGAATATCACATCTGACACTAGGTACAACGCAAGTACGATGGATATCTCATCGTAAATGACAGCTCGCTAAGCGGCTGACTGCATATTATTTCAGAATCAAAATTCGCAATTGAGGCTTTTTGGGTAGTCGAGAGAAGTAATTCGTGGTCGGCGAACTTTGCTTCCAGTTAGAGACTGATTTTATAATGTCGAATGGCATTTAACATCTGAGACTGGGATCAACGGAAATTCTTTGGCATACATACGAACTTTTGAGGATTTCCTTTAATTCTGCAAAAATTCTACATCTACCGGTTGCATTCCGTTACCCACCATCAGGTACATGACAGCTCGCAAAAGGGTTGTCGGCTTACTATTGAAGCGAAAAAATCCGCAATTTCGACATTTTAGGTAGTCAAGAGAAGTGTTTGTTGGTCGACGAACTTTGCTTCTAGTTCAGGACTGCTTTTATAATGTCCAATGGGATTTCACATCTGACACTAAGGACACCGAAAATACGTTGGATATCTCATCGTAAATGACAGCTCGCTAAGCGGTTGCCTGCTTACTATTTCAGAATCAAAAATCGGAATTGAGGCTTTTTGGGTAGTCGAGAGAAGTAATTCGCGGTCGGAGAACTTTGCTTCCAGTTAGGGACTGATTTTATAATGTCGAATGGCATTTAACATCTGAGACGGGGATCAACGGAAATTATTTGGGATACATATAACTACGGTGTCCCTAGAATTAATTTACCAATGTTAATTTTAAAGTACACTGACTATTTTTCGCAGCTTGTCCTAGTGACGGACGTGACAGATTATATGCCTGTATAAGTGTATTGCCTCTTCCAGGTAGTCCACGAACTTTTGAGGATTTCCTTTAATTCTGCAAAAATTCTACATCTACAGATTGCATTCCATTACCCAGCATCAGGTACATGAAATCTCGCTAAACGGTTGTCGGCTTACTATTTCTGCGAAAAAATACACAATTTCGGCATTTTTGGTTATCAAGAGCACAGTTAATTGGTCGACGAACTTTGCTTGTAGTTCAGGACTGCTTTTATATTGTCCAATGGAATATCACATCTGACACTAGGTACAACGCAAGTACGATGGATATCTCATCGTAAATGACAGCTCGCTAAGCGGCTGACTGCATATTATTTCAGAATCAAAATTCGCAATTGAGGCTTTTTGGGTAGTCGAGAGAAGTAATTCGTGGTCGGCGAACTTTGCTTCCAGTTAGGGACTGATTTTATAATGTCGAATGGCATTTAACATCTGAGACGGGGATCAACGGAAATTCGTTGAGATACATATAACTACGGTGTCCCTAGAATTAATTTACCAATGTTAATTTTAAAGTACACTGACTATTTTTCGCAGCTTGTCCTAGTGACGGACGTGACAGATTATATGCCTGTATAAGTGTATTGCCTCTTCCAGGTAGTCCACGAACTTTTGAGGATTTCCTTTAATTCTGCAAAAATTCGACATCTACAGATTGCATTCCATTACCCAGCATCAGGTACATGAAATTTCGCTAAACGGTTGTCGGCTTACTATTTCTGCGAAAAAATACACAATTTCGGCATTTTTGGTTATCAAGAGCACTCTTAATTGGTCGACGAACTTTGCTTCTAGTTCAGGACTGCTTTTATATTGTCCAATGGAATATCACATCTGACACTAGGTACAACGCAAGTACGATGGATATCTCATCGTAAATGACAGCTCGCTAAGCGGCTGACTGCATATTATTTCAGAATCAAAATTCGCAATTGAGGCTTTTTGGGTAGTCGAGAGAAGTAATTCGTGGTCGGCGAACTTTGCTTCCAGTTAGAGACTGATTTTATAATGTCGAATGGCATTTAACATCTGAGACTGGGATCAACGGAAATTCTTTGGCATACATACGAACTTTTGAGGATTTCCTTTAATTCTGCAAAAATTCTACATCTACCGGTTGCATTCCGTTACCCACCATCAGGTACATGACAGCTCGCAAAAGGGTTGTCGGCTTACTATTGAAGCGAAAAAATCCGCAATTTCGACATTTTAGGTAGTCAAGAGAAGTGTTTGTTGGTCGACGAACTTTGCTTCTAGTTCAGGACTGCTTTTATAATGTCCAATGGGATTTCACATCTGACACTAAGGACACCGAAAATACGTTGGATATCTCATCGTAAATGACAGCTCGCTAAGCGGTTGCCTGCTTACTATTTCAGAATCAAAAATCGGAATTGAGGCTTTTTGGGTAGTCGAGAGAAGTAATTCGCGGTCGGAGAACTTTGCTTCCAGTTAGGGACTGATTTTATAATGTCGAATGGCATTTAACATCTGAGACTGGGATCAACGGAAATTATTTGGGATACATATAACTACGGTGTCCCTAGAATTAATTTACCAATGTTAATTTTAAAGTACACTGACTATTTTTCGCAGCTTGTCCTAGTGACGGACGTGACAGATTATATGCCTGTATAAGTGTATTGCCTCTTCCAGGTAGTCCACGAACTTTTGAGGATTTCCTTTAATTCTGCAAAAATTCTACATCTACAGATTGCATTCCATTACCCAGCATCAGGTACATGAAATCTCGCTAAACGGTTGTCGGCTTACTATTTCTGCGAAAAAAATACACAATTTCGGCATTTTTGGTTATCAAGAGCACTGTTAATTGGTCGACGAACTTTGCTTC
The DNA here is from genome assembly GCF_003285905.1 of Drosophila hydei. Classification (NCBI taxonomy): domain Eukaryota; kingdom Metazoa; phylum Arthropoda; class Insecta; order Diptera; family Drosophilidae; genus Drosophila; species Drosophila hydei. The sequence continues at coordinate 16,540 of NW_022045771.1, forward strand.
TAGTTCAGGACTGTTTTTATATTGTCCAATGGAATTTCACATCTGACACTAGGTACAACGCAAGTACGTTGGATATCTCACCGTAAATGACAGCTCGCTAAGAGGCAGACTGCATATTATTTCAGAATCAAAATTAGGAATTGAGGCTTGTTGGGTAGTCGACAGAAGTAATTCGTGGACGGCGAACATTGATTTCAGTTAGGGACTGCTTTTATAATGTCGAATGTTACTTAACATCTGAGATTTGGCATACATATAACTACGGTGTCCCTAGAATTAATTTACCAATGTTAATTTTAAAGTACACTGACTATCTTTCGCAGCTTGTCCTAGTGACTGATGAGACAGATTTTATGCCTGTATATGTGTGTTGCCTCTACATATACCGGTTGCATTCCTTTACACAGCATAAGGTAAATGACAGCTCGCTAAAGGGTTGTCGGCTTACTATTACAGCGAAAAAATCCGCAATATCGGCATTTTGGGTAGTAGTGTAATTTTAAAATACACTATTTTTCGCAGCTTGTCTTAGTGACTGACGTGACAGATTATATGCCTGTATAAGTGTATTGCCTCTTTCAGGTAGTCCACGAACTTTTGAAGATTTCCTTTAATTCTGCAAAAATTCTACATCTACCGGTTGCATTCCTTTACCCACCATCAGGTTCATGACAGCTCGCAAAAGGGTTGTCGGCATACTATTGAAGCGAAAAAATCCGCAATTTCGACATTTTGGGTAGTCATAAGAAGTGTTTGTTGTTCGACGAACTTTGCTTCTAGTTAAGGACTTTTATGTCCAATGAAATTTCACATCTGACACCAGGTAAACCGCAAATACGTTGGATATCTCATCGTAAATGACAGCTCGCTAAGCGGCTGCCTGCTTACTATTTCAGAATCAAAATTCGCAATTGAGGCTCTTTGGGTAGTCGAGAGAAGTAATTCGTGGTCGGCGAACTTTGCTTCCAGTTAGGGACTGATTTTATAATGTCGAATGCCATTTAACATCTGAGACTGGGATCAACGGATTTTCTTTGGCATACATATAACTACGGTGTCTCTAGAATTAATTTACCAATGTTAATTTTAAAGTACACTGACTATTTTTCGCAGCTTGTCTGAGTGACTGACGTGACACATTATATGCCTGTATATATGTGTTGCCTCTTCCTGGTAGTCCACGAACTTTTAAGGATTTCATTTAATTCTTTAAGGGTAGTCGAGAAAAGTAATTCCTGGTCGGCGAACTTTGCTTCCAGTTAGGCACTGATTTTATAATGTCGAATGGCATTTAACATCTGAGACTGGGATCAACGGAAATTCGTTGAGATACATATAACTACGATGTCCCTAGAATAAATTTAACAATGTTAATTTTAAAGTACACTGACTATTTTTCGCAGCTTGTCCTATATGCCTGCATAAGTGTGTTGCCTCTTCCAGGTAGTCTACGCACTTTTGAGGATTTCCTTTAATTCTGCATAAATTCTACATATACAGATTGCATTCCATTACCCAGCATCAAGTACATGAAAGCTCGCTAAACTGTTGTCGGCTTACTATTTCTGCGAAAAAATCCGCAATTTCGACATTTTGGGTAGTCAAGAGAAGTGTTTGTTGGTCGACGAACTTTGCTTCTAGTTCAGGACTGCTTTTATAATGTCCAATGGGATTTCACATCTGACACTAAGGACACCGAAAATACGTTGGATATCTCATTGTAAATGACAGCTCGCTAAGCGGTTGCCTGCTTACTATTTCAGAATCAAAAATCGGAATTGAGGCTTTTTGGGTAGTCGAGAGAAGTAATTCGCGGTCGGCGAACATTGATTTCAGTTAGGGACTGCTTTTATAATGTCGAATGTTACTTAACATCTGACATTTGGGATACATATAACTACGGTGTCCCTAGAATTAATTTACCAATGTTAATTTTAAAGTACACTGACTATTTTTCGCAGCTTGTCCTAGTGACGGACGTGACAGATTATATGCCTGTATAAGTGTATCGCCTCTTCCAGGTAGTCCACGAACTTTTGAGGATTTCCTTTAATTCTGCAAAAATTCTACATCTACAGATTGCATTCCATTACCCAGCATCAGGTACATGAAATCTCGATAAACGGTTGTCGGCTTACTATTTCTGCGAAAAAATACACAATTTCGGCATTTTTGGTTATCAAGAGCACTGTTAATTGGTCGACGAACTTTGCTTCTAGTTCAGGACTGCTTTTATATTGTCCAATGGAATATCACATCTGACACTAGGTACAACGCAAGTACGATGGATATCTCATCGTAAATGACAGCTCGCTAAGCGGCTGACTGCATATTATTTCAGAATCAAAATTCGCAATTGAGGCTTTTTGGGTAGTCGAGAGAAGTAATTCGTGGTCGGCGAACTTTGCTTCCAGTTAGGGACTGATTTTATAATGTCGAATGGCATTTAACATCTGAGACGGGGATCAACGGAAATTCGTTGAGATACATATAACTACGGTGTCCCTAGAATTAATTTACCAGTGTTAATTTTAAAGTACACTGACTATTTTTCGCAGCTTGTCCTAGTGACGGACGTGACAGATTATATGCCTGTATAAGTGTATTGCCTCTTCCAGGTAGTCCACGAACTTTTGAGGATTTCCTTTAATTCTGCAAAAATTCTACATCTACAGATTGCATTCCATTACCCAGCATCAGGTACATGAAATTTCGCTAAACGGTTGTCGGCTTACTATTTCTGCGAAAAAATACACAATTTCGGCATTTTTGGTTATCAAGAGCACTCTTAATTGGTCGACGAACTTTGCTTCTAGTTCAGGACTGCTTTTATATTGTCCAATGGAATATCACATCTGACACTAGGTACAACGCAAGTACGATGGATATCTCATCGTAAATGACAGCTCGCTAAGCGGCTGACTGCATATTATTTCAGAATCAAAATTCGCAATTGAGGCTTTTTGGGTAGTCGAGAGAAGTAATTCGTGGTCGGCGAACTTTGCTTCCAGTTAGAGACTGATTTTATAATGTCGAATGGCATTTAACATCTGAGACTGGGATCAACGGAAATTCTTTGGCATACATACGAACTTTTGAGGATTTCCTTTAATTCTGCAAAAATTCTACATCTACCGGTTGCATTCCGTTACCCACCATCAGGTACATGACAGCTCGCAAAAGGGTTGTCGGCTTACTATTGAAGCGAAAAAATCCGCAATTTCGACATTTTAGGTAGTCAAGAGAAGTGTTTGTTGGTCGACGAACTTTGCTTCTAGTTCAGGACTGCTTTTATAATGTCCAATGGGATTTCACATCTGACACTAAGGACACCGAAAATACGTTGGATGTCTCATCGTAAATGACAGCTCGCTAAGCGGTTGCCTGCTTACTATTTCAGAATCAAAAATCGGAATTGAGGCTTTTTGGGTAGTCGAGAGAAGTAATTCGCGGTCGGAGAACTTTGCTTCCAGTTAGGGACTGATTTTATAATGTCGAATGGCATTTAACATCTGAGACTGGGATCAACGGAAATTATTTGGGATACATATAACTACGGTGTCCCTAGAATTAATTTACCAATGTTAATTTTAAAGTACACTGACTATTTTTCGCAGCTTGTCCTAGTGACGGACGTGACAGATTATATGCCTGTATAAATGTATTGCCTCTTCCAGGTAGTCCACGAACTTTTGAGGATTTCCTTTAATTCTGCAAAAATTCTACATCTACAGATTGCATTCCATTACCCAGGTCGACGAACTTTGCTTCTAGTTCAGGACTGTTTTTATATTGTCCAATGGAATTTCACATCTGACACTAGGTACAACGCAAGTACGTTGGATATATCACCGTAAATGACAGCTCGCTAAGAGGCAGACTGCATATTATTTCAGAATCAAAATTAGGAATTGAGGCTTGTTGGGTAGTCGACAGAAGTAATTCGTGGACGGCGAACATTGATTTCAGTTAGGGACTGCTTTTATAATGTCGAATGTTACTTAACATCTGAGATTTGGCATACATATAACTACGGTGTCCCTAGAATTAATTTACCAATGTTAATTTTAAAGTACACTGACTATCTTTCGCAGCTTGTCCTGGTGACTGATGTGACAGATTTTATGCCTGTATATGTGTGTTGCCTCTACATATACCGGTTGCATTCCTTTACACAGCATAAGGTAAATGACAGCTCGCTAAAGGGTTGTCGGCTTACTATTACAGCGAAAAAATCCGCAATTTCGGCATTTTGGGTAGTAGTGTAATTTTAAAATACACTATTTTTCGCAGCTTGTCTTAGTGACTGACGTGACAGATTATATGCCTGTATAAGTATATTGCCTCTTCCAGGTAGTCCACGAACTTTTGAAGATTTCCTTTAATTCTGCAAAAATTCTACATCTACCGGTTGCATTCCTTTACCCACCATCAGGTTCATGACAGCTCGCAAAAGGGTTGTCGGCATACTATTGAAGCGAAAAAATCCGCAATTTCGACATTTTGGGCAGTCATAAGAAGTGTTTGTTGTTCGACGAACTTTGCTTCTAGGTAAGGACTTTTATGTCCAATGAAATTTCTCATCTGACACCAGGTAAACCGCAAATACGTTGGATATCTCATCGTAAATGACAGCTCGCCAATCGGCTGCCTGCTTACTATTTCAGAATCAAAATTCGCAATTGAGGCTTTTTGGGTAGTCGAGAGAAGTAATTCGTGGTCGGCGAACTTTGCTTCCAGTTAGGGACTGATTTTATAATGTCGAATGCCATTTAACATCTGAGACTGGGATCAACGGATTTTCTTTGGCATACATATAACTACGGTGTCTCTAGAATTAATTTACCAATGTTAATTTTAAAGTACACTGACTATTTTTCGCAGCTTGTCTGAGTGACTGACGTGACACATTATATGCCTGTATATACGTGTTGCCTCTTCCAGGTAGTCCACGAACTTTTAAGGATTTCATTTAATTCTTTAAGGGTAGTCGAGAAAAGTAATTCCTGGTCGGCGAACTTTGCTTCCAGTTAGGCACTGATTTTATAATGTCGAATGGCATTTAACATCTGAGACTGGGATCAACGGAAATTCGTTGAGATACATATAACTACGATGTCCCTAGAATAAATTTAACAATGTTAATTTTAAAGTACACTGACTATTTTTCGCAGCTTGTCCTATATGCCTGCATAAGTGTGTTGCCTCTTCCAGGTAGTCTACGAACTTTTGAGGATTTCCTTTAATTCTGCATAAATTCTACATATACAGATTGCATTCCATTACCCAGCATCAAGTACATGAAAGCTCGCTAAACTGTTGTCGGCTTACTATTTCTGCGAAAAAATCCGCAATTTCGACATTTTGGGTAGTCAAGAGAAGTGTTTGTTGGTTGACGAACTTTGCTTCTAGTTCAGGACAGCTTTTATAATGTCCAATGGGATTTCACATCTGACACTAAGGACACCGAAAATACGTTGGATATCTCATCGTAAATGACAGCTCGCTAAGCGGTTGCCTGCTTACTATTTCAGAATCAAAAATCGGAATTGAGGCTTTTTGGGTAGTCGAGAGAAGTAATTCTTGGTCGGCGAACATTGATTTCAGTTAGGGACTGCTTTTATAATGTCGAATGTTACTTAACATCTGACATTTGGGATACATATAACTACGGTGTCCCTAGAATTAATTTACCAATGTTAATTTTAAAGTACACTGACTATTTTTCGCAGCTTGTCCTAGTGACGGACGTAACAGATTATATGCCTGTATAAGTGTGTTGCCTCTTCCAGGTAGTCCACGAAATTTTGAGGATTTCCTTTAATTCTGCAAAAATTCTACATCTACCGATTGCATTCCATTACCCAGCATCAGGTACATGAAATCTCGCTAAACGGTTGTCGGCTTACTATTTCTGCGAAAAAATACACAATTTCGGCATTTTTGGTTATCAAGAGCACTCTTAATTGGTCGACGAACTTTGCTTCTAGTTCAGGACTGCTTTTATATTGTCCAATGGAATATCACATCTGACACTAGGTACAACGCAAGTACGATGGATATCTCATCGTAAATGACAGCTCGCTAAGCGGCTGACTGCATATTATTTCAGAATCAAAATTCGCAATTGAGGCTTTTTGGGTAGTCGAGAGAAGTAATTCGTGGTCGGCGAACTTTGCTTCCAGTTAGAGACTGATTTTATAATGTCGAATGGCATTTAACATCTGAGACTGGGATCAACGGAAATTCTTTGGCATACATACGAACTTTTGAGGATTTCCTTTAATTCTGCAAAAATTCTACATCTACCGGTTGCATTCCGTTACCCACCATCAGGTACATGACAGCTCGCAAAAGGGTTGTCGGCTTACTATTGAAGCGAAAAAATCCGCAATTTCGACATTTTAGGTAGTCAAGAGAAGTGTTTGTTGGTCGACGAACTTTGCTTCTAGTTCAGGACTGCTTTTATAATGTCCAATGGGATTTCACATCTGACACTAAGGACACCGAAAATACGTTGGATGTCTCATCGTAAATGACAGCTCGCTAAGCGGTTGCCTGCTTACTATTTCAGAATCAAAAATCGGAATTGAGGCTTTTTGGGTAGTCGAGAGAAGTAATTCGCGGTCGGAGAACTTTGCTTCCAGTTAGGGACTGATTTTATAATGTCGAATGGCATTTAACATCTGAGACTGGGATCAACGGAAATTATTTGGGATACATATAACTACGGTGTCCCTAGAATTAATTTACCAATGTTAATTTTAAAGTACACTGACTATTTTTCGCAGCTTGTCCTAGTGACGGACGTGACAGATTATATGCCTGTATAAATGTATTGCCTCTTCCAGGTAGTCCACGAACTTTTGAGGATTTCCTTTAATTCTGCAAAAATTCTACATCTACAGATTGCATTCCATTACCCAGGTCGACGAACTTTGCTTCTAGTTCAGGACTGTTTTTATATTGTCCAATGGAATTTCACATCTGACACTAGGTACAACGCAAGTACGTTGGATATATCACCGTAAATGACAGCTCGCTAAGAGGCAGACTGCATATTATTTCAGAATCAAAATTAGGAATTGAGGCTTGTTGGGTAGTCGACAGAAGTAATTCGTGGACGGCGAACATTGATTTCAGTTAGGGACTGCTTTTATAATGTCGAATGTTACTTAACATCTGAGATTTGGCATACATATAACTACGGTGTCCCTAGAATTAATTTACCAATGTTAATTTTAAAGTACACTGACTATCTTTCGCAGCTTGTCCTGGTGACTGATGTGACAGATTTTATGCCTGTATATGTGTGTTGCCTCTACATATACCGGTTGCATTCCTTTACACAGCATAAGGTAAATGACAGCTCGCTAAAGGGTTGTCGGCTTACTATTACAGCGAAAAAATCCGCAATTTCGGCATTTTGGGTAGTAGTGTAATTTTAAAATACACTATTTTTCGCAGCTTGTCTTAGTGACTGACGTGACAGATTATATGCCTGTATAAGTATATTGCCTCTTCCAGGTAGTCCACGAACTTTTGAAGATTTCCTTTAATTCTGCAAAAATTCTACATCTACCGGTTGCATTCCTTTACCCACCATCAGGTTCATGACAGCTCGCAAAAGGGTTGTCGGCATACTATTGAAGCGAAAAAATCCGCAATTTCGACATTTTGGGCAGTCATAAGAAGTGTTTGTTGTTCGACGAACTTTGCTTCTAGGTAAGGACTTTTATGTCCAATGAAATTTCTCATCTGACACCAGGTAAACCGCAAATACGTTGGATATCTCATCGTAAATGACAGCTCGCCAATCGGCTGCCTGCTTACTATTTCAGAATCAAAATTCGCAATTGAGGCTTTTTGGGTAGTCGAGAGAAGTAATTCGTGGTCGGCGAACTTTGCTTCCAGTTAGGGACTGATTTTATAATGTCGAATGCCATTTAACATCTGAGACTGGGATCAACGGATTTTCTTTGGCATACATATAACTACGGTGTCTCTAGAATTAATTTACCAATGTTAATTTTAAAGTACACTGACTATTTTTCGCAGCTTGTCTGAGTGACTGACGTGACACATTATATGCCTGTATATACGTGTTGCCTCTTCCAGGTAGTCCACGAACTTTTAAGGATTTCATTTAATTCTTTAAGGGTAGTCGAGAAAAGTAATTCCTGGTCGGCGAACTTTGCTTCCAGTTAGGCACTGATTTTATAATGTCGAATGGCATTTAACATCTGAGACTGGGATCAACGGAAATTCGTTGAGATACATATAACTACGATGTCCCTAGAATAAATTTAACAATGTTAATTTTAAAGTACACTGACTATTTTTCGCAGCTTGTCCTATATGCCTGCATAAGTGTGTTGCCTCTTCCAGGTAGTCTACGAACTTTTGAGGATTTCCTTTAATTCTGCATAAATTCTACATATACAGATTGCATTCCATTACCCAGCATCAAGTACATGAAAGCTCGCTAAACTGTTGTCGGCTTACTATTTCTGCGAAAAAATCCGCAATTTCGACATTTTGGGTAGTCAAGAGAAGTGTTTGTTGGTTGACGAACTTTGCTTCTAGTTCAGGACAGCTTTTATAATGTCCAATGGGATTTCACATCTGACACTAAGGACACCGAAAATACGTTGGATATCTCATCGTAAATGACAGCTCGCTAAGCGGTTGCCTGCTTACTATTTCAGAATCAAAAATCGGAATTGAGGCTTTTTGGGTAGTCGAGAGAAGTAATTCTCGGTCGGCGAACATTGATTTCAGTTAGGGACTGCTTTTATAATGTCGAATGTTACTTAACATCTGACATTTGGGATACATATAACTACGGTGTCCCTAGAATTAATTTACCAATGTTAATTTTAAAGTACACTGACTATTTTTCGCAGCTTGTCCTAGTGACGGACGTGACAGATTATATGCCTGTATAAGTGTGTTGCCTCTTCCAGGTAGTCCACGAAATTTTGAGGATTTCCTTTAATTCTGCAAAAATTCTACATCTACCGATTGCATTCCATTACCCAGCATCAGGTACATGAAATCTCGCTAAACGGTTGTCGGCTTACTATTTCTGCGAAAAAATACACAATTTCGGCATTTTTGGTTATCAAGAGCACTGTTAATTGGTCGACGAACTTTGCTTCTAGTTCAGGACTGCTTTTATATTGTCCAATGGAATTTCACATCTGACACTACGTACAACGAAAATACGTTGAATATCTCATCGTAAATGACAGCTCGCTAAGCGGCTGACTGCATATTATTTCAGAATCAAAATTCGGAATTCAGGCTTGTTGGGTAGTCGAGAGAAGTAATTCGTGGTCGGCGAACATTGATTTCAGTTAGGGACTGCTTTTATAATGTCGAATGTTACTTAACATCTGACATTTGGGATATATATAACTACGGTGTCCCTAGAATTAATTTACCAATGTTAATTTTAAAGTACACTGACTATTTTTCGCAGATTGTCCTAGTGACTGACGTGACAGATTTTATGCCTGTATATGTGTGTTGCCTCTACATATACCGGTTGCATTCCTTTACACAGCATAAGGTACATGACAGTTCGCTAAAGGTTTGTCGGCTTACTATTACAGCGAAAAAATCCGCAATTTCGGCATTTTGGGTAGTAGTGTAATTTTAAAATACACTATTTTTCTCAGCTTGTCTTAGTGACTGACGTGACAGATTATATGCCTGTATATGTGTGTTGCCTCTTCCAGGTAGTCCACGAACTTTTGAGGATTTGCTTTAATTCTGCAAAAATTCTACATCTACCGGTTGCATTCCTTTACCCACCAACAGGTACATGACAGCTCGCAAAAGGGTTGTCGGCTTACTATTGAAACGAAAAAATCCGCAATTTCGACATTTTGGGTAGTCATAAGAAGTGTTTGTTGGTCGACGAACTTTGCTTCTAGTTAAGGACTTTTATGTCCAATGAAATTTCGCATCTGACACCAGGTAAACCGCAAATACGTTGGATATCTCATCGTAAATGACAGCTCGCTAATCGGCTGCCTGCTTACTATTTCAGAATCAAAATTCGCAATTGAGGCTTTTTGGGTAGTCGAGAGACGTAATTCGTGGTCGGCGAACTTTGCTTCCAGTTAGGGACTGATTTTATAATGTCGAATGGCATTTAACATCTGAGACTGGGATCAACGGAAATTCTTTGGGATACATATAACTACGGTGTCCCTAGAATTAATTTACCAATGTTAATTTTAAAGTACACTGACTATTTTTCGCAGCTTGTCTTAGCGACTGACGTGACAGATTATATGCCTGTATATGTGTGTTGTCTCTTCTAGGTAGTCCACGAACTTTTGAGGATTTCCTTTAATTCTGGGTTGTCGGCTTACTATTTCAGCGAAAAAATTCACAATTTCGGCATTTTGGGTAGTCAAGAGAAGGTTCTGTTGGTCGACGAACTTTGGTTCTAGTTCAGGACTTTTATAATGTCCAATGGAATTTCACATCTAACACCAGGTACAACGCAAATACGTTAGATATCTCATCGTAAGTGACAGCTCGCTAATCGGCAGCCTGCTTCCTATTTCAGAATCAAAATTTGCAATTGAGGCTTTTTGGGTAGTCGAGAGAAGTAATGCGTGGTCGGCGAACTTTGCTGCCAGTTAGGGACTGAGATTATAATGTCGAATGGCATTTAACAATTGAGAGTGGGATCAACGGAAATTCTTTGGGATACATATAACTACGGTGTCTCTAGAATTAATTTACCAATGTTAATTTTGAAGTACACTGACTCTTTTTCGCAGCCTGTCTTAGCGACTGACGTGACAGATTATATGCCAGTATATGTGTGTTGCCTCTTCCAGGTAGTCCGAAAACTTTTGAGGATCTTCCGTAATTCTGAAAATATTGTACATCTATCGCTTACATTCCTTTACCCACCATCAGGTGCATGAAAGCTCGCGAAAGCGTTGACGGCTTCCTATTTCAGCGAAAAAGTCCGCAATTTCGGCATTTTGGGTCGTCAAGAGAAGTGTTTGTTGGTCGACGAACTTTGCTTCTAGTTCACTAGGTTCAACGCAAATACGTTGGATATCTCATCGTAAATGACAGCTCGCTAAGCGGCTGACTGCTTATTATTTCAGAAACAAAATTCGGAATTGAGGCTTGTTGGGTAGTCGAGAGAAGTAATTCGTGGTCGGAGAACTTTGCTTTCAGTTAGGGACTGCTTTTATAATGTCGAATGGCATTTAACATCTGAGACTGGGATCAATGGAAATTCCTTGGGATACATATAACTACGGTGTCTCTAAAATTAATTTACCAATGTTAATTTTAAAGTACACTGACTATTTTTCGCAGCTTGTCCTAGTGACTGAAGTGACAGATTATATGCCTGTATAAGTTTGTTGCCTCTTCTAGGTAGTCCACGAACTTTTGAGGATTTCCTTTAATTCTGCAAAAAATCTACATCTACAGATTGCATTCCTTTACCTAGCATCATGTACATGAAAGCTTGCTACACGGTTGTCGGCTTACTATTTCAGCGAAAAAATCCACAATTTCGTCATTTTGGCTAGTCAAGAGAACTGTTAATTGGTCGACGAACTTTGCTTCTAGTTCAGGACTTTTATAATGTCCAATGGGATTTCACATCTGACACCAGGTGCAACAAAAATACTTTGGATATCTCATCGTAAATGACAGCTCGCTAAGCGGCTGACTGCTTACTATTTCAGAATCAAAATTTGCAATTGAGGCTTTTTGGGTAGTCGAGAGAAGTAATGCGTGGTCGGCGAACTTTTCTGCCAGTTAGGGACTGAGATTATAATGTCGAATGGCATTTAACAATTGAGAGTGGGATGAACGGAAATTCTTTGGGATACATATAACTACGGTGTCTCTAGAATTAATTTACCAATGTTAATTTTAAAATACACTGACTATTTTTCGCAGCATGTCTTAGTGACTGACGTGACAGATTATATGCCTTTATATGTGTGTTACCTCTACATCTACCGGTTGCATTCCTTTACCCACCATCAGGTACAGCGAAAGAATCCGCAATTTCGGCATTTTGGGTAGTCAAGAGAAGAGTTTGTGAGGCTTTTAGGGTAGTCGAGAGATTTCGTGGTCGGATAAATTTGATTTCAGTTCGGGACTGATTTTATATCAACGAAAATTATTTGGGATACATATAACTACGGTGTCTCTAGAATTAATTTACCAATGTTAATTTTAAAGTGCGCTGACTATTTTTCGCAGCTTGTCTTAGTGACTGACGTGACAGATTATATGCATGTATATGTGTGTTGCCTCTTCCAGGTAATCCACGAACTTTTAAAGATTTCCTTTATTTCTCATTGGGTAGTCGAGAGAAGTAATTCGTGGTCGACGAACGTTGCTTCTAGTTAGGGACTGATTTTATAATGTCGAATGGCATTTAACATCAGAGACTGGGATCAACGGAAATTCTTAGGGATACATATAACTACGGTGTCCCTAGAATACATTTACCAATGTTAGTTTTAAAGTACACTGACTATACAGATTATATTCCTGTATGTGTGTTGCCTCTGCCAGGTAGTTCGAAAACTTTTAAAGATTTCCTTTAATTCTGCAAACATTCTACATCTACCGGTTACATTCCTTTACCTACCATGAGGTACATGACAGCTCGCAAAAGGGTTGTCGGCTTACTATTTCAGCGAAAAAATTCACAATTTCGGCATTTTGGGTAGTCAAGAGAAGGTTCTGTTGGTCGACGAACTTTGGTTCTAGTTCAGGACTTTTGTAATGTTCAATGGAATTTCACATCTGACACCAGGTACAACGCAAATACGTTAGATATCTCATCGTAAGTGACAGCTCGCTAATCGGCTGCCTGCTTCCTATTTCAGGACTTTTGTAATGTCCAATGGAATTTCACATCTGACACCAGGTACAACGCAAATACGTTAGATATCTCATCGTAAGTGACAGCTCGCTAATCGGCTGCCTGCTTCCTATTTCAGAATCAAAATTTGCAATTGAGGCTTTTTGGGTAGTCGAGAGAAGTAATGCGTGGTCGGCGAACTTTTCTGCCAGTTAGGGACTGAGATTATAATGTCGAATGGCATTTAACAATTGAGAGTGGGATGAACGGAAATTCTTTGGGATACATATAACTACGGTGTCTCTAGAATTAATTTACCAATGTTAATTTTGAAGTACACTGACTCTTTTTCGCAGCCTGTCTTAGCGACTGACGTGACAGATTATATGCCAGTATATGTGTGTTGCCTCTTCCAGGTAGTCCGAAAACTTTTGAGGATCTTCCGTAATTCTGAAAACATTCTACATCTACCGGTTACATTCCTTTACCCACCATCAGGTACATGAAAGCTCGCTAAAGCGTTGACGGCTTCCTATTTCAGCGAAAAAGTCCGCAATTTCGGCATTTTTGGTAGTCAAGAGAAGTGTTTGTTGGTCGACGAACTTTGCTTCTAGTTCACTAGGTTCAACGCAAATACGTTGGATATCTCATCGTAAATGACAGCTCGCTAAGCGGCTGACTGCTTATTATTTCAGAATCAAAATTCGGAATTGAGGCTTGTTGGGTAGTCGAGAGAAGTAATTCGTGGTCGGAGAACTTTGCTTTCAGTTAGGGACTGCTTTTATAATGTCGAATGGCATTTAACATCTGAGACTGGGATCAATGGAAATTCCTTGGGATACATATAACTATGGTGTCTCTAGAATTAATTTACCAATATTTATTTTAAAGTAGACTGACTATTTTTCGCAGCTTGTCTTAGTGACACTGTATATGTGGGTTGCCTATTCCAGGTAGTCCACGAACTTTTGAGGATTTCCTTTAATTCTGCAAAAATTCTACATCTACCGGTTGCATTCCTTTACCCACCATCAGGTACATAACAGCTCGCTAAAGGGTTGTCGGCTTACTATTTCAGCGAAAAAATCCGCAATTTCGATATATTGGGTAGTCAAGAGAACTGTTAATTGGTCGATGAACTTTGCTTCTAGTTCAGGACTGCTTTTATAATGTCCAATGGGATTTCACATCTGACACTAGGTACAACGCAAATACTTTGGATATCTCATCGAAAATGACAGCTCGCTATGCGGCTGCCTGCTTACTATTTCAGAATCAAAAGTCGCAATTGAGGCTTTTTGGGTAGTCGAGAGAAGTAATTCGTGGTCAGCTAACTTTGCTTTCAGTTAGGGACTGCTTACGGTGTCTCCAGAATTAATTTACCAATGTTAATTTTGAAGTACACTGACTGTTTTTCGCAGCTTGTCTTAGCGACTGACGTGACAGATTATATACCTGTGTATGTGTGTTGCTTCTTCCAGGTAGTCCACGAACTTGTGAGGATTTCCTTTAATTCTGCAAAAATTTTATATCTACCGGTTGCATTCCTTTAACCACCATCAGGTACATGACATCTCGCCAAACGGTTGTCGGCTTACTATTTCAACGAAAAAATCCACAATTTCGGCATTTTGGGTGTTCGAGACCGCTTTTATATTGTCCAATGGGATTTCACATCTGACACTAGGTACAACGACAATACGTTGGATATCTCATCGTAAATGAAAGCTCGCTAAGCGACTGCCTGCTTACTATTTCAGAATCAAAATTCGCAATTGAGGCTTTTTGGGTAGTCGAGAGAAGTAATTCGTGGTCGGCGAACGTTGCTTCCAGTTATGCACTGCTTTTATAATGTCGAATGGCACTTAACATCTGAGATTTGGGATACATATAACTACGATGTCTCCAATGTTAATTTTGAAGTACACTGACGTGACAGATTATATGCCTGTATATGTGTGTTGCCTCTTCCAGGTAGTCCACGAACTTTTAAAGATTTCCTTTAATTCTGCAAAAATTCAACATCTACCGGCTGCATTCCTTTACCCACCATCAGGTACATGACAGCTCGCTAAACGGTTGTCGGCTTACTATTTCAACGAAAATATCCACAATTTCGGCATTTTGGGTAGTCAAGAGAAATGTTTGTTGGTCCACGAACTTTGCTTCTAGTTCAGGACTGCTTTTATATTGTCCAATGGGATTTCACATCTGACACTAGGTTCAACGCGAATACTTTGAATATCTCATCGTAAATGACAGCCCGCTAAGCGGCTGCTTGCTTACTATTTCAGAATCAAAATTCGCAATTGAGGCTTTTTGTGTAGTCGAGAGAAGTAATATGTTGTCGGCGAACTTTGCTTCCAGTTAGGGACTGAATTTATTATGTCGAATGGGATTTAACATCTGAGACTGGGATCAACGGAAATTCTTTAGGATACATATAACTACGGTGTCTCTAGAATTAATTTACCAATGTTAATTTTAAAGTACACTGACTATTTTTCGCAGCTTGTCCTAGTGACTGAAGTGACAGATTATATGCCTGTATAAGTTTGTTGCCTCTTCCAGGTAGTCCGAGAAATTTTGAGGATTTCCTTTAATACTGCAAACATTCTACATCTACCGGTTACATTCCTTTACACAGCATCAGGTACATGACAGCTCGCTAAAGAGTTGTTGGCTTACTATTTCAGCGAAAAAATCCGCAATTTTGGCATTTTGGATAGTCAAGAGAAGTGTTTGTTGGTCGACGAACTTTGCTTCTAGTTCAGGACTGCTTTTATAATGTCCAATGGGATTTCACATATTCCAGTTAGGGACTGATTTTATAATGTCGAATGGCATTTAACATCTGAGACTGGGATCAACGGAAATTCGTTGAGATACATATAACTACGGTGTCTCTAGAATTAATTTACCATTGTTAATTTTGAAGTACAATGACTCTTTTTCGCAGCTTGTCTTAGCGACTGACGTGACAGATTATATGCCTATATATGTGTGTTGCCTCTTCCAGGTAGTCCACGAACTTTAAAAGATTTCCTTTAATTCCGCAAAAATTCAACATCTACCGGTTGCATTCCTTTACCCACCATCAGGTACATGACAGCTCGCTAAACGGTCGTCGGCTTATTATTTAAACGAAAAAATCCACAATTTCGGCATTTTGGGTAGTCAAGAGAAATGTTTGTTGGTCCACGAACTTTGCTTCTAGTTCAGGACTGCTTTTATATTGTCCAATGGGATTTCACATCTGACACTAGGTTCAACGCGAGTACTTTGAATATCTCATCGTAAATGACAGTTCGCTAAGCGGCTGCTTGCTTAATATTTCAGAATCAAAATACGAAATTGAGGCTTTTTGTGTAGTCGAGAGAAGTAATATGTTGTCGGCGAACTTTGCTTCCAGTTAGGGACTGAATTTATAATGTCGAATGGCATTTAACATCTGAGACTGGGATCAACGGAAATTCTTTAGGATACATATAACTACGGTGTCTGTAGAATTAATTTACCAATGTTAATTTAAAAGAACACTGACTATACAGATTACATGCCTGTATATGTGTGTTGCCTATTCCAGGTAGTCCACGAACTTTTAAGGATTTCCTTTAATTCTGCAAAAATTATACATCTACCGGTTGCATTCCTTTACCCACTATCAGGTACATGACAGCTCGCTAAACGGTTGTCGGCTTACTATTTCAGCGAAAAAATCCACAATTTCGGCATTTTGGGTAGTCAAGAGAAGTGTTTGTTGGTCCACGAACTTTGCTTCTAGTTCAGGACTGCTTTTTTAATGTCCAATGGGATTTCACATCTGGCACTAGGTGCAACGCAAAAACATTGGATATCTCATCGTAAATGACAGCCCGCTAAGCGGCTGCTTGCTTACTATTTCAGTATCAAAATTCGCAATTGAGGCTTTTTGGGTAGTCGAGAGAAGTAATTCGTGGTCGGCGAACGTTGCTTCCAGTTAGGGACTGATTTTATAATGTCGAATGGCATTTAACATCTGAGACTGGGATCAGCGGAAATTCTTTGGGATACATATAACTACGGTGTCTCTAGAATTAATTTACCATTGTTAATTTTGAAGTACAATGACTCTTTTTCGCAGCTTGTCTTAGCGACTGACGTGACAGATTATATGCCTATATATGTGTGTTGCCTCTTCCAGGTAGTCCACGAACTTTAAAAGATTTCTTTTAATTCCCCAAAAATTCAACATCTACCGGTTGCATTCCTTTATCCACCATCAGGTACATGACAGCTCACTAAACGGTCGTCGGCTTATTATTTAAACGAAAAAATCCTCAATTTCGGCATTTTGGGTAGTCAAGAGGAGTGTTTGTTGGTCCACGAACTTTTCTTCTAGTTCAGGACTGCTTTTATATTGTCCAATGGGATTTCACATCTGACACTAGGTGCAACGCAAAAACATTGGATATCTCATCGTAAGTGACAGCCCGCTAAGCGGCTGCTTGCTTACTATTTCAGAATCAAAATTCGCAATTGAGGCTTTTTGGGTAGTCGAGAGAAGTAATTCGTGGTCGGCGAACGTTGCTTCCAGTTAGGGACTGATTTTATAATGTCGAATGGCATTTAACATCTGAGACTGGGATCAACGGAAATTCGTTCAGATACATATAACTACGGTGTCTCTAGAATTAATTTACCATTGTTAATTTTGAAGTACAATGACTCTTTTTCGCAGCTTGTCTTAGAGACTGACGTGACAGATTATATGCCTCTATATGTATGTTGCGTCTTCCAGGTAGTCCACGAACTTTTGAGGATTTCCTTTAATTCTGCAAACATTCTACATCTACCGGTTACATTCCTTTACACAGCATCAGGTACATGACAGCTGGCTAAACGGTTGTCGGCTTACTATTTCAACGAAAATATCCACAATTTCTGCAATTTGGGTAGTCAAGAGAAGTGTTTGTTGGTCCACGAACTTTGTTTCTAGTTCAGGACTGCTTTTATATTGTCCAATGGGATTTCACATCTGACACTAGGTGCAACCCAAACACATTGGATATCTCATAGTAAATGACAGCTCGCTAAGCGGCTGCCTGCTTACTATTTCAGAATCAAAATTCGGAATTGAGGCTTTTTGGGTAGTCGAGAGAAGTAATTCGTGGTCGGCGAACGTTGCTTCCAGTTAGGAACTGATTTTATAATGTCGAATGGCATTTAACATCTGAGACTGAGATCAACGGAAATTCTTTGGGATACATATAACTACGGTGTCTCTAGAATTAATTTACCAATGTTAATTTTGAAGAACACTGACTATATAGATTATATGCCTGTATATGTGTGTTGCCTCTTCCAGGTAGTCCGAGAAATTTTGAGGATTTCCTTTAATACTGCAAACATTCTACATCTACCGGTTACATTCCTTTACACAGCATCAGGTACATGACAGCTCGCTAAAGGGTTGTCGGCTAACTATTTCAGCGAAAAAATCCGCAATTTCGGCATTTTGGGTAGTCAAGAGAAGTGTTTGTTGGTCGACGAACTTTGCTTCTAGTTCAGGACTGCTTTTATAATGTCCAATGGGATTTCACATCTGACACTAAGGACAACGAAAATACGTTGGATATCTCATCGTAAATGACAGCTCGCTAAGCGGCTGCCTGCTTACTATTTCAGAATCAAAAATCGGAATTGAGGCTTTTTGGGTAATCGAGAGAAGTAATTCGCGGTCGGAGAACTTTGCTTCCAGTTAGGAACTGATTTTATAATGTCGAATGGCATTTAATATCTGTGACTGGGATCAACGGAAATTCGTTTTAATACATATAACTACGGTGTCTCTAGAATTAATTTACCAATGTTAATTTTAAAGTACACTGACTTTTTTTCGCAGCTTGTCATAGCGACTAATGTGACAGATTAAATGCCTGTATATGTGTGTTGCCTCTTCCAGGTAGTCCGAAAACTTTTGAGGAGTTCCCGTAATTCTGAAAACATTCTACATCTACCGGTTACATTCCTTTACCCACCATCAGGTACAGGACAGTTCGCTTAGGGGTTGACGGCTTACTATTTCAGCGAAAAAATCCGCAATTTCGGCATTTTGAGTAGTTAAGAGAAGTGTTTGTTGGTCGACGAACTTTGCGTCTAGTTCAGGACTGCTTTTATAATGTCCAATGGGATTTCACATCTGGCACTAGGTGCAACGCAAAAACATTGGATATCTCATCGTAAATGACAGCTCTCTAAGCGGCTGCCTGCTTACTATTTCAGAATCAAAATTCGCAATTGAGGCTTTTTGGGTAGTCGAGCTAAGTAAATCGTGGTCGGCGAACTTTGCTTCCAGTTAGGGACTGAATTTATAATGTCGAATGGCATTTAACATCTGAGACTGGGATCAACGGAAATTCGTTGAGATACATATAACTACGGTGTCCCTAGAATTAATTTAACAATGTTAATTTTAAAGTACACTGATTATTTTTCGCAGCTTGTCTTCGCGACTGACGTGACAGATTATATGCCTGTATGTGTGTTGCCTCTTCCAGGTAGTCCACGAACTTTTAAAGATTTCCTTTAATTCCGCAAAACTTCAACATCTACCGGTTGCATTCCTTTACCCAGCATCAGGTACATGACAGTTCGCTTAGGGGTTGACGGCTTACTATTTCAGCGAAAAAATCCGCAATTTCGGCATTTTGAGTAGTTAAGAGAAGTGTTTGTAGGTCGACGAACTTTGCTTCTAGTTCAGGACTGCTTTTATAATGTCCAATGGGATTTCACACTACGTATAACGAAAATACGTTGGATATCTCATCGTAAATGACAGCTCGCTAAGCGGCTGCCTGCTTACTATTTCGGAATCAAAATTCGGAATTGAGGCTTTTTGGGTAGTCGAGAGAAGTAATTCATGGTCGGAGAACTTTGCTTCCAGTTGGGGACTGATTTTATAATGTCGAATGGCATTTAACATCTGAGACTGGGATCAACGGAAATTCGTTGAGATACATATAACTACGGTGTCTCTCGAATTAATTTACCAATGTTAATTTTAAAGTACACTGACTTTTTTTCGCAGCTTGTCTTAGCGACTGATGTGACAGATTAAATGCCTGTATATGTGTGTTGCCTCTTCCAGGTAGTCCGAAAACTTTTGAGGAGTTCCCGTAATTCTGAAAACATTCTACATCTACCGGTTACATTCCTTTACCCACCATCAGGTACAGGACAGTTCGCTGAAGGGTTGTCGGCTTACTATTTCAGCGAAAAAATCCGCAATTTGGGCATTATGGGTAGTCAAGAGAAATGTTTGTTGGTTCACGAACTTTGCTTCTAGTTCAGGACTGCTTTTATATTGTCCAATGGGATTTCACATCTGACACTAGGTTCAACGCGAGTACTTTGAATATCTCATCGTAAATGACAGCCCGCTAAGCGGCTGCTTGCTTACTATTTCAGAATCAAAATACGCAATTGAGGCTTTTTGGGTAGTCGAGAGAAGTAATTCGCGGTCGGAGAACTTTGCTTCCAGTTGGGGACTGATTTTATAATGTCGAATGGCATTTAACATCTGAGACTGGGATCAACGGAAATTCGTTGAGATACATATAACTACGGTGTCTCTCGAATTAATTTACCAATGTTAATTTTAAAGTACACTGACTTTTTTTCGCAGCTTGTCTTAGCGACTGATGTGACAGATTAAATGCCTGTATATGTGTGTTGCCTCTTCCAGGTAGTCCGAAAACTTTTGAGGAGTTCCCGTAATTCTGAAAACATTCTACATCTACCGGTTACATTCCTTTACCCACCATCAGGTACAGGACAGTTCGCTGAAGGGTTGTCGGCTTACTATTTCAGCGAAAAAATCCGCAATTTGGGCATTATGGGTAGTCAAGAGAAATGTTTGTTGGTTCACGAACTTTGCTTCTAGTTCAGGACTGCTTTTATATTGTCCAATGGGATTTCACATCTGACACTAGGTTCAACGCGAGTACTTTGAATATCTCATCGTAAATGACAGCCCGCTAAGCGGCTGCTTGCTTACTATTTCAGAATCAAAATACGCAATTGAGGCTTTTTGGGTAGTCGAGAGAAGTAATTCGCGGTCGGAGAACTTTGCTTCCAGTTAGGGACTGATTTTATAATGTCGATTGGCATTTAACATCTGAGACTGGGATCAACGGAAATTCGTTGAGATACATATAACTACGGTGTCCCTAGAATTAATTTACCAATGTTAATTTTAAAGTACACTGACTATTTGTCCTAGTGACGGACGTGACAGATTATATGCCTGTATAAGTGTGTTGCCTCTTCCAGGTAATCCACGAACTTTTAAAGATTTCCTTTAATTCCGCAAAAATTCAACATCTACCGGTTGCATTTCTTTACCCACCATCAGGTACATGACAGCTCGCTAAACGGTTGTCGGCTTAATATTTCAACGAAAAAATCCACAATTTCGGCAATTTTGGTAATCAAGAGAAGTGTTTGTTGGTCCACGAACTTTGCTTCTAGTTCAGGACTGCTTTTATATTGTCCAATGGGATTTCACATCTGACCCTAGGTGCAACGCAAACACATTGGATATCTCATCGTAAATGACAGCTCGCTAAGCGGCTGCCTGCTTACTATTTCAGAATCAAAATTCGCAATTGAGGCTTTTGGGTAGTCGACAGAAGTAATTCGTGGTCGGCGAACGTTGCTACCAGTTAGGGACTGATTTTATAATGTCGAATGGCATTTAACTGAGACTGGTATCAACGGAAATTCGTTGAGATACATATAACTACGGTGTCTCTAGAATTAATTTACCAATGTTAATTTTGAAGAACTCTGACTATATAGATTATATGCCTGTATATGTGTGTTGCCTCTTACAGGTAGTCCGAGAAATTTTGAGGATTTCCTTTAATACTGCAAACATTCTACATCTACCGGTCACATTCCTTTACACAGCATCAGGTACATGACAGCTCGCTAAAGGGTTGTCGGCTTATTATTTCAGCGAAAAAATCCGCAATTTCGGCATTTTGGGTAGTCAAGAGAAGTGTTTGTTGGTCGACGAACTTTGCTACTAGTTCAGGACTGCTTTTATAATGTTCAATGGGATTTCTCATCTGACACTAAGGACAACGAAAATACGTTGGATATCTCATCGTAAATGACAGCTCGCTAAGCGGCTGCCTGCTTACTATTTCAGAATCAAAATTCGGAATTGAGGCTTTTTGGGTAGTCGAGAGAAGTAATTCGTGGTCGGAGAACTTTGCTTCCAGTTAGGGACTGATTTCATAATGTCGAATGGCATTTAACTGAGACTGGTATCAACGGAAATTCGTTGAGATACATATAACTACGGTGTCTCTAGAATTAATTTACCAATTTTAATTTTAAAGTACACTGACTATTTTTCGCGGCTTGTCTTCGCGACTGACGTGACAGATTGTATGCCTGTATATGTGTGTTGCCTCTTCCAGGTAGTCCGAAAACTTTTGAGGAATTCCCGTAAGTCTGAAAACATTCTGCATCTACCGGTTACATTCCTTTACCCACCATCAGGTACAGGACAGTTCGCTAAAGGGTTGTCGGCTTACTATTTCAGCGAAAAAATCCGCAATTTGGGCATTATGGGTAGTTAAGAGAAATGTTTGTTGGTCGACGAACTTTGCTTTTAGTTCAGGACTGCTTTTATAATGTCCAATGGGATTTCACATCTGACACTAAGGACAACGAAAATACGTTGGATATCTCATCGTAAATGACAGCTCGCTAAGCGGCTGCCTGCTTACTATTTCAGAATCAAAATTCGCAATTGAGGCTTTTTGGGTAGTCGAGAGAAGTAATTCGTGGTCGGCGAACGTTGCTTCCAGTTAGGGACTGATTTTATAATGTCGAATGGCATTTAACATCTGAGACTGAGATCAACGGAAATTCTTTGGGATACATATAACTACGGTGTCTCTAGAATTAATTTACATTTCTTTACCCACCATCAGGTACATGACAGCTCGCTAAACGGTTGTCGGCTTACTATTTCAACGAAAAAATCCACAATTTCGGCAATTTGGGTAGTCAAGAGAAGTGTTTGTTGGTCCACGAACTTTGCTTCTAGTTCAGGACTGCTTTTATATTGTCCAATGGGAGTTCACATCTGACACTAGGTGCAACGCAAACACATTGGATATCTCATCGTAAATGACAGCCCGCTAAGCGGCTGCTTGCTTACTATTTCAGAATCAAAATTCGCAATTGAGGCTTTTGGGTAGTCGAGAGAAGTAATTCGTGGTCGGCGAACGTTGCTTCCAGTTAGGAACTGATTTTATAATGTCGAATGGCATTTAACATCTGAGACTGAGATCAACGGAAATTCTTTGGGATACATATAACTACGGTGTCTCTAGAATTAATTTACCAATGTTAATTTTGAAGAACACTGACTATATAGATTATATGCCTGTATATGTGTGTTGCCTCTTCCAGGTAGTCCGAGAAATTTTGAGGATTTCCTTTAATACTGCAAACATACTACAACTACCGGTTACATTCCTTTACACAGCATCAGGTACATGACAGCTCGCTAAAGGGTTGTCGGCTTATTATTTCAGCGAAAAAATCCGCAATTTCGGCATTTTGGGTAGTCAAGAGAAGTGTTTGTTGGTCGACGAACTTTGCTTCTAGTTCAGGACTGCTTTTATAATGTTCAATGGGATTTCACATCTGACACTAAGGACAACGAAAATACGTTGGATATCTCATCGTAAATGACAGCTCGCTAAGCGGCTGCCTGCTTACTATTTCGGAATCAAAATTCGGAATTGAGGCTTTTTGGGTAGTCGAGAGAAGTAATTCGTGGTCGAAGAACTTTGCTTCCAGTTACGGACTGATTTCATAATGTCGAATGGCATTTAACATCTGAGACTGGGATCAACGGAGACTCTTTGGGATACATATAACTACGGTGTCTCTAGAATTAATTTACCAATGTTCATTTTAAAGTACACTGACTATACAAATTATATGCCTGTATATGTGTGTTGCCTTTTCCAGGTAGTCCGAGAAATTTTGAGGATTTCCTTTAATACTGCAAACACAGCATCAGGTACATGACAGCGCGCTAAACGGTAGTCGGCTTACTATTTTAGCGAAAAAATCCACAATTTCGGCATTTTGGGTAGTCAAGAGAAGTGTTTGTTGGTCCACGAACTTTGCTTCTAGTTCAGGACTGCTTTTATAATGTCCAATGGGATTTCACTAAAGACAACGAAAATACGTTGGATATCTCATCGTAAATGACAGCTCGCTAAGCGGCTGCCTGCTTACTATTTCAGAATCAAAATTCGCAATTGAGGCTTTTTGGGTAGTCGAGCTAAGTAAATCGTGGTCGGCGAACATTGCTTCCAGTTAGGGTCTGAATTTATAATGTCGAATGGCATTTAACATCTGAGACTGGGATCAACGGAAATTCGTTGAGATACATATAACTACGGTGTCTCTAGAATTAATTTACCAATTTTAATTTTAAAGTACACTGACTATTTTTCGCAGCTTGTCTTCGCGACTGACGTGACAGATTATATGCCTGTATATGTGGGTTGCCTCTTCCAGGTAGTCCACGAACTTTTAAAGATTTCCTTTAATTCCGCAAAAATTCAACATCTACCGGTTGCATTTCTTTACCCACCATCAGGTACATGACAGCTGGCTAAACGGTTGTCGGCTTACTATTTCAACGAAAAAATCCACAATTTCTGCAATTTGGGTAGTCAAGAGAAGTGTTTGTTGGTCCACGAACTTTGCTTCTAGTTTAGGACTGCTTTTATATTGTCCAATGGGATTTCACATCTGACACTAGGTGCAACGCAAACACATTGGATATCTCATCGTAAATGACAGCCCGCTAAGCGGCTGCTTGCTTACTATTTCAGAATCAAAATTCGCAATTGAGGCTTTTGGGTAGTCGAGAGAAGTAATTCGTGGTCGGCGAACGTTGCTTCCAGTTAGGGACTGATTTTATAATATCGAATGGCATTTAACATCTGAGACTGAGATCAACTGAAATTCTTTGAGATACATATAACTACGGTGTCTCTCGAATTAATTTACCAATGTTAATTTTAAAGTACACTGACTATTTTTCGCAGCTTGTCTTCGCGACTGACGTGTCAGACATATGCCTGTATATGTGTGTTGCCTCTTCCAGGTAGTCCGAAAACTTGTGAGGAATTCCCGTAAGTCTGAAAACATTCTACATCTACCGGTTACATTCCTTTACACAGCATCAGGTACAGGTCAGTTCGCTAAAGGGTTGTCGGCTTACTATTTCAGCGAAAAAATCCGCAATTTGGGCATTATGGGTAGTTAAGAGAAGTGTTTGTTGGTCCACGAACTTTGCTTCTAGTTCAGGACTGCTTTTATAATGTCCAATGGGATTTCACATCTGACACTAAGCACAACGAAAATACGTTGGATATCTCATCGTAAATGACAGCTCGCTAAGCGGCTGCCTGCTTACTATTTCAGAATCAAAATTCGCAATTGAGGCTTTTTGGGTAGTCGAGCTAAGTAAATCGTGGTCGGCGAACATTGCTTCCAGTTAGGGTCTGAATTTATAATGTCGAATGGCATTTAACATCTGAGACTGGGATCAACGGAAATTCGTTGAGATACATATAACTACGGTGTCTCTAGAATTAATTTACCAATTTTAATTTTAAAGTACACTGACTATTTTTCGCAGCTTGTCTTCGCGACTGACGTGACAGATTATATGCCTGTATATGTGTGTTGCCTCTTCCAGGTAGTCCACGAACTTTTAAAGATTTCCTTTAATTCCGCAAAAATTCAACATCTACCGGTTGCATTTCTTTACCCACCATCAGGTACATGACAGCTGGCTAAACGGTTGTCGGCTTACTATTTCAACGAAAAAATCCACAATTTCTGCAATTTGGGTAGTCAAGAGAAGTATTTGTTGGTCCACGAACTTTGCTTCTAGTTCAGGACTGCTTTTATATTGTCCAATGGGATTTCACATCTGACACTAGGTGCAACGCAAACACATTGGATATCTCATCGTAAATGACAGCCCGCTAAGCGGCTGCTTGCTTACTATTTCAGAATCAAAATTCGCAATTGAGGCTTTTGGGTAGTCGAGAGAAGTAATTCGTGGTCGGCGAACGTTGCTTCCAGTTAGGGACTGATTTTATAATATCGAATGGCATTTAACATCTGAGACTGAGATCAACGGAAATTCTTTGAGATACATATAACTACGGTGTCTCTAGAATTAATTTACCAATGTTAATTTTAAAGTACACTGACTATTTTTCGCAGCTTGTCTTCGCGACTGACGTGTCAGACATATGCCTGTATATGTGTGTTGCCTCTTCCAGGTAGTCCGAGAACTTTTGAGGAATTCCCGTAAGTCTGAAAACATTCTACATCTACCGGTTACATTCCTTTACACAGCATCAGGTACAGGTCAGTTCGCTAAAGGGTTGTCGGCTTACTATTTCAGCGAAAAAATCCGCAATTTGGGCATTATGGGTAGTTAAGAGAAGTGTTTGTTGGTCGACAAACTTTGCTTCTAGTTCAGGACTTGCTTTATAATGTCCAGTGGGATTTCACATCTGACACTAGGTACAACGACAATACGTTGGATATCTCATCGTAAATGAAAGCTCGCTAAGCGGCTGCCTGCTTACTATTTCAGAATCAAAATTCGCAATTGAGGCTTTTTGGGTAGTCGAGAGAAGTAATTCGTGGTCCGCGAACGTTGCTTCCAGTTAGGGACTGATTTTATAATGTCGAATGGCATTTAACATCTGAGACTGGGATCAACGGAAACTCTTTGGGATACATATAACTACGGTGTCTCTAGAATTAATTTACCAATGTTCATTTTAAAGTACACTGACTATACAAATTATATGCCTGTATATGTGTGTTGCCTTTTCCAGGTAGTCCGAGAAATTTTGAGGATTTCCTTTAATACTGCAAACATTATACATCTACCGGTTACATTCCTTTACACAGCATCAGGTACATGACAGCTCGCTATACGGTAGTCGGCTTACTATTTCAGCGAAAAAATCCACAATTTCGGCATTTTAGGTAGTCAAGAGAAGTGTTTGTTGGTCCACGAACTTTGCTTCTAGATCAGGACTGCTTTTATAATGTCCAATGGGATTTCACATCTGACACTACGTACAACGAAAATACGTTGGATATCTCATCGTAAATGACAGCTCGCTAAGCGGCTGCCTGCTTACTATTTCAGAATCAAAATTCGCAATTGAGGCTTTTTGGGTAGTCGAGAGAAGTAATTCGTGGTCGGCGAACGTTGCGTCCAGTTAGGGACTGATTTTATAATATCGAATGGCATTTAACATCTGAGACTGGGATCAACGGAAATTCGTTGAGATACATATAACTACGGTGTCTCTAGAATTAATTTACCAATGTTAATTTTAAAGTACACTGACTATTTTTCGCAGCTTGTCTTCGCGACTGACGTGTCAGACATATGCCTGTATATGTGTGTTGCCTCTTCCAGGTAGTCCGAAAACTTTTGAGGAATTCCCGTAAGTCTGAAAACTTTCTACATCTACCGGTTACATTCCTTTACCCACCATCAGGTACAGGACAGTTCGCTAAAGGGTTGTCGGCATACTATTTCGGCGAAAAAATCCGCAATTTGGGCATTATGGGTAGTCTGCCTGCTTACTATTTCATAATCAAAATTCGGAATTGAGGCTTTTTGGGTAGTCGAGAGAAGTAATTCGTGGTCGGCGAACTTTGCTTCCAGTTATGGACTGAATTTATAATGTCGAATGGCATTTAACATCTGAGACTGGGATCAACGGAAATTCGTTGAGATACATATAACTACGGTGTCTCTAGAATTAATTTACCAATGTTAATTTTAAAGTACACTGACTTTTTTTCGCAGCTTGTCTTAGCGACTGATGTGACAGATTAAATGCCTGTATATGTGGGTTGCCTCTTCCAGGTAGTCCGAAAACTTTTGAGGAGTTCCCGTAATTCTGAAAACATTCTACATCTACCTTTTACATTCCTTTACCCACCATCAGGTACAGGACAGTTCGCTAAGGGGTTGTCGGCTTACTATTACAGCGAAAAAATCCGCAATTTCGGCATTTTGAGTAGTTAAGAGAAGTGTTTGTTGGTCCACGAACTTTGCTTCTAGTTCAGGACTGCTTTTATAATGTCCAATGGGATTTCACATCTGACACTACGTACAACGAAAATACGTTGGATATCTCATCGTAAATGACAGCTCGCTAAGCGGCTGCCTGTTTACTATTTCAGAATCAAAATTCGGAATTGAGGCTTTTTGGGTAGTCGAGAGAAGTAATTCGTGGTCGGAGAACTTTGCTTCCAGTTAGGGACTGATTTCATAATGTCGAATGGCATTTAACATCTGACACTGGCATCAACGGAAATTCGTTGAGATACATATAACTACGGTGTCTCTAGAATTAATTTACCAATTTTAATTTTAAAGTACACTGACTATTTTTCGCAGCTTGTCTTCGCGACTGACGTGACAGATTATATGCCTGTATATGTGTGTTGCCTCTTCCAGGTAGTCCACGAACTTTTAAAGATTTCCTTTAATTCCGCAAAAATTCAACATCTACCGGTTGCATTCCTTTACCCACCATCAGGTACATGACAGCTCGCTAAACGGTTGTCGGCTTACTATTTCAGCGAAAAAATCCACAATTTGGGCATTTTAGGTAGTCAAGAGAAGTGTTTGTTGGTCCACGAACTTTGCTTCTAGTTCAGGACTGCTTTTAAAATGTCGAATGGGATTTCACATCTGACACTACGTACAACGAAAATACGTTGGATATCTCATCGTAAATGACAGCTCGCTAAGCGGCTGCCTTCTTACTATTTCGGAATCAAAATTCGGAATTGAGGCTTTTTGGGTAGTCGAGAGAAGTAATTCGTGGTCGGAGAACTTTGCTTCCAGTTAGGGACTGATTTTATAATGTCGAATGGCATTTAACATCTGAGACTGGGATCAACGGAAATTCGTTGAGATACATATAACAATGTTAATTTTAAAGTACACTGACTTTATTTCGCAGCTTGTCTTAGCGACTGATGTGACAGATTAAATGCCTGTATATGTGTGTTGCCTCTTCCAGGTAGTCCGAAAACTTTTGAGGAGTTCCCGTAATTCTGAAAACATTCTACATCTACCTTTTACATTCCTTTACCCACCATCAGGTACATGACAGCTCGCTAAAGAGTTGTTGGCTTACTATTTCAGCGAAAAAATCCGCAATTTCGGCATTTTGGGTAGTCAAGAAAAGTGTATGTTGGTTGATGAACTTTGCTTCTTGTTCAGGACTTTTATAATGTCCAATGAAATTTCACATCTGACACTAGGTACAACGCAAGTGCGATGGATATCTAATCGTAAATGACAGCTCGCTAAGCGGCTGACTGCATATTATTTCAGAATCAAAATTCGCAATTGAGGCTTTTTGGGTAGTCGAGCTAAGTAAATCGTGGTCGGCGAACATTGCTTCCAGTTAGGGTCTGAATTTATAATGTCGAATGGCATTTAACATCTGAGACTGGGATCAACGGAAATTCGTTGAGATACATATAACTACGGTGTCTCTAGAATTAATTTACCAATGTTAATTTTGAAGAACTCTGACTATATAGATTATATGCCTGTATATGTGTGTTGCCTCTTACAGGTAGTCCGAGAAATTTTGAGGATTTCCTTTAATACTGCAAACATTCTACATCTACCGGTTACATTCCTTTACACAGCATCAGGTACATGACAGCTCGCTAAAGGGTTGTCGGCTTATTATTTCAGCGAAAAAATCCGCAATTTCGGCATTTTGGGTAGTCAAGAGAAGTGTTTGTTGGTTCACGAACTTTGCTTCTAGTTCAGGACTGCTTTTATATTGTCCAATGGGATTTCACATCTGACACTAGGTTCAACGCGAGTACTTTGAATATCTCATCGTAAATGACAGCCCGCTAAGCGGCTGCTTGCTTACTATTTCAGAATCAAAATTCGCAATTGAGGCTTTTGGGTAGTCGAGAGAAGTAATTCGTGGTCGGCGAACGTTGCTTCCAGTTAGGGACTGATTTTATAATATCGAATGGCATTTAACATCTGAGACTGAGATCAACTGAAATTCTTTGAGATACATATAACTACGGTGTCTCTCGAATTAATTTACCAATGTTAATTTTAAAGTACACTGACTATTTTTCGCAGCTTGTCTTCGCGACTGACGTGTCAGACATATGCCTGTATATGTGTGTTGCCTCTTCCAGGTAGTCCGAAAACTTTTGAGGATCTTCCGTAATTCTGAAAACATTCTACATCTACCGGTTACATTCCTTCACACAGCATCAGGTACATGACAGCTCGCTAAACGGTAGTCGGCTTACTATTTCAGCGAAAAAATCCACAATTTCGGCATTTTGGGTAGTCAAGAGAAGTGTTTGTTGGTCCACGAACTTTGCTTCTAGTTCAGGACTGCTTTTATAATGTCCAATGGGATTTCACATCTGACACTAGGTGCAACGCAAAAACATTGGATATCTCATCGTAAATGACAGCTCGCTAAGCGGCTGCCTGCTTACTATTTCAGAATCAAAATTCGCAATTGAGGCTTTTTGGGTAGTCGAGCTAAGTAAATCGTGGTCGTCGAACTTTGCTTCCAGTTAGGGACTGAATTTATAATGTCGAATGGCATTTAACATCTGAGACTGGGATCAACGGAAATTCGTTGAGATACATATAACTACGGTGTCTCTAGAATTAATTTACCAATTTTAACTTTAAAGTACACTGACTATTTTTCGCAGCTTG
Organism: Drosophila hydei; assembly: GCF_003285905.1. Classification (NCBI taxonomy): domain Eukaryota; kingdom Metazoa; phylum Arthropoda; class Insecta; order Diptera; family Drosophilidae; genus Drosophila; species Drosophila hydei. The sequence continues at coordinate 47,283 of NW_022045771.1, forward strand.
TCTTCGCGACTGACGTGACAGATTATATGCCTGTATATGTGTGTTGCCTCTTCCAGGTAGTCCACGAACTTTTAAAGATTTCCTTTAATTCCGCAAAAATTCAACATCTACCGGTTGCATTCCTTTACACACCATCAGGTACATGACAGCTCGCTAAACGGTTGTCGGCTTACTATTTCAGCGAAAAAATCCACAATTTGGGCATTTTAGGTAGTCAAGAGAAGTGTTTGTTGGTCCCCGAACTTTGCTTCTAGATCAGGACTGCTTTTATAATGTCCAATGGGATTTCACATCTGACACTACGTACAACGAGAATACGTTGGATATCTCATCGTAAATGACAGCTCGCTAAGCGGCTGCCTGCTTACTATTTCAGAATCAAAATTCGGAATTGAGGCATTTGGGTAGTCGAGAGAAGTAATTCGTGGTCGGAGAACTTTGCTTCCAGTTAGGGACTGATTTTATAATGTCGAATGGCATTTAACATCTGAGACTGGGATCAACGGAAATTCGTTGAGATACATATAACTACGGTGTCTCTAGAATTAATTTACCAATGTTAATTTTAAAGTACACTGACTTTTTTTCGCAGCTTGTCTTAGCGACTGATGTGACAGATTAAATGCCTGTATATGTGTGTTGCCTCTTCCAGGTAGTCCGAAAACTTTTGAGGAGTTCCCGTAATTCTGAAAACATTCTACATCTAAATTTTACATTCCTTTACCCACCATCAGGTACAGGACAGTTCGCTAAGGGGTTGTCGGCTTACTATTACAGCGAAAAAATCCGCAATTTCGGCATTTTGAGTAGTTAAGAGAAGTGTTTGTTGGTCCACGAACTTTGCTTCTAGTTCAGAACTGCTTTTATAATGTCCAATGGGATTTCACATCTGACACTACGTACAACGAAAATACGTTGGATATCTCATCGTAAATGACAGCTCGCTAAGCGGCTGCCTGCTTACTATTTCAGAATCAAAATTCGGAATTGAGGCTTTTTGGGTAGTCGAGAGAAGTAATTCGTGGTCGGAGAACTTTGCTTCCAGTTAGGGACTGATTTCATAATGTCGAATGGCATTTAACATCTGAGACTGGCATCAACGGAAATTCGTTGATATACATATAACTACGGTGTCTCTAGAATTAATATACCAATTTTAATTTTAAAGTACACTGACTATTTTTCGCAGCTTGTCTTCGCGACTGACGTGACAGATTATATGCCTGTATATGTGTGTTGCCTCTTCCAGGTAGTCCACGAACTTTTAAAGATTTCCTTTAATTCCGCAAAAATTCAACATCTACCGGTTGCATTCCTTTACCCACCATCAGGTACATGACAGCTCGCTAAACGGTTGTCGGCTTACTATTTCAGCGAAAAAATCCACAATTTGGGCATTTTAGGTAGTCAAGAGAAGTGTTTGTTGGTCCACGAACTTTGCTTCTAGATCAGGACTGCTTTTATAATGTCCAATGGGATTTCACATCTGACACTACGTACAACGAAAATACGTTGGATATCTCATCGTAAATGACAGCTCGCTAAGCGGCTGCCTGCTTACTATTTCAGAATCAAAATTCGCAATTGAGGCTTTTTGGGTAGTCGAGAGAAGTAATTCGTGGTCGGCGAACGTTGCTTCCAGTTAGGGACTGATTTTATAATGTCGAATGGCATTTAACATCTGAGACTGAGATCAACGGAAATTCTTTGGGATACATATAACGACGGTGAGGAGTTCCCGTAATTCTGAAAACATTCTACATCTACCTTTTACATTCCTTTACCCACCATCAGGTACAGGACAGTTTGCTAAGGGGTTGTCGGCTTACTATTACAGCGAAAAAATCCGCAATTTCGGCATTTTGAGTAGTTAAGAGAAGTGTTTGTTGGTCGACGAACTTTGCTTCTAGTTCAGGACTTGCTTTATAATGTCCAATGGGATTTCACATCTGACACTAGGTACAACGACAATACGTTGGATATCTCATCGTAAATAAAAGCTCGCTAAGCGGCTGCCTGCTTACTATTTCAGAATCAAAATTCGCAATTGAGGCTTTTTGGGTAGTCGAGAGAAGTAATTCGTGGTCCGCGAACGTTGCTTCCAGTTAGGGACTGATTTTATAATGTCGAATGGCATTTAACATCTGAGACTGGGAACAACGGAAACTCTTTGGGATACATATAACTACGGTGTCTCTAGAATTAATTTACCAATGTTCATTTTAAAGTACACTGACTATACAAATTATATGCCTGTATATGTGTGTTGCCTTTTTCAGGTAGTCCGAGAAATTTTGAGGATTTCCTTTAATACTGCAAACATTATACATCTACCGGTTACATTTCTTTACACAGCATCAGGTACATGACAGCTCGCTAAACGGTAGTCGGCTTACTATTTCAGCGAAAAAATCCACAATTTCGGCATTTTGGGTAGTCAAGAGAAGTGTTTGTTGGTCCACGAACTTTGCTTCTAGTTCAGGACTGCTCTTATAATGTCCAATGGGATTTCACATCTGACACTAGGTGCAACGCAAAAACATTGGATATCTCATCGTAAATGACAGCTCGCTAAGCGGCTGCCTGCTTACTATTTCAGAATCAAAATTCGCAATTGAGGCTTTTTGGGTAGTCGAGCTAAGTAAATTGTGGTCGTCGAACTTTGCTTCCAGTTAGGGACTGAATTTATAATGTCGAATGGCATTTAACATCTGAGACTGGGATCAACGGAAATTCGTTGAGATACATATAACTACGGTGTCTCTAGAGTTAATTTACCAATTTTAACTTTAAAGTACACTGACTATTTTTCGCAGCTTGTCTTCGCGACTGACGTGACAGATTATATGCCTGTATATGTGTGTTGCCTCTTCCAGGTAGTCCACGAACTTTTAAAGATTTCCTTTAATTCCGCAAAAATTCAACATCTACCGGTTGCATTCCTTTACACACCATCAGGTACATGACAGCTCGCTAAACGGTTGTCGGCTTACTATTTCAGCGAAAAAATCCACAATTTGGGCATTTTAGGTAGTCAAGAGAAGTGTTTGTTGGTCCACGAACTTTGCTTCTAGATCAGGACTGCTTTTATAATGTCCAATGGGATTTCACATCTGACACTACGTACAACGAAAATACGTTGATATCTCATCGTAAATGACAGCTCGCTAAGCGGCTGCCTGCTTACTATTTCAGAATCAAAATTCGGAATTGAGGCATTTGGGTAGTCGAGAGAAGTAATTCGTGGTCGGAGAACTTTGCTTCCAGTTAGGGACTGATTTTATAATGTCGAATGGCATTTAACATCTGAGACTGGGATCAACGGAAATTCGTTGAGATACATATAACTACGGTGTCTCTAGAATTAATTTACCAATGTTAATTTTAAAGTACACTGACTTTTTTTCGCAGCTTGTCTTAGCGACTGATGTGACAGATTAAACGCCTGTATATGTGTGTTGCCTCTTCCAGGTAGTCCGAAAACTTTTGAGGAGTTCCCGTAATTCTGAAAACATTCTACATCTACCTTTTACATTCCTTTACCCACCATCAGGTACAGGACAGTTCGCTAAGGGGTTGTCGGCTTACTATTACAGCGAAAAAATCCGCAATTTCGGCATTTTGAGTAGTTAAGAGAAGTGTTTGTTGGTCCACGAACTTTGCTTCTAGTTCAGGACTGCTTTTATAATGTCCAATGGGATTTCACATCTGACACTACGTACAACGAAAATACGTTGGATATCTCATCGTAAATGACAGCTCGCTAAGCGGCTGCCTGCTTACTATTTCAGAATCAAAATTCGGAATTGAGGCTTTTTGGGTAGTCGAGAGAAGTAATTCGTGGTCGGAGAACTTTGCTTCCAGTTAGGGACTGATTTCATAATGTCGAATGGCATTTAACATCTGAGACTGGCATCAACGGAAATTCGTTGAGATACATATAACTACGGTGTCGCTAGAATTAATTTACCAATGTTAATTTTAAAGTACACTGACTATACAAATTATATGCCTGTATATGTGTGTTGCCTTTTCCAGGTAGTCCGAGAAATTTTGAGGATTTCCTTTAATACTGCAAACATTCTACATCTACCGGTTACATTCCTTTACACAGCATCAGGTACATGACAGCTCGCTAAACGGTTGTCGGCTTACTATTTCAGCGAAAAAATCCACAATTTCGGCATTTTGGATAGTAGAGAGAAGTGTTTGTTGGTCCACGAAATTTGCTTCTAGTTCAGGACTGCTTTTATAATGTCCAATGGGATTTCACATATGACACTAGGTGCAACGCAAAAACATTGGATATATCATCGTAAATGACAGCCCGCTAAGCGGCTGCCTGCTTACTATTTCAGAATCAAAATTCGGAATTGAGGCATTTGGGTAGTCGAGAGAAGTAATTCGTGGTCGGCGAACGTTGCTTCCAATTAGGGACTGATTTTATAATGTCGAATGGCATTTAACATCTGAGACTGGGATCAACGGAAATTCGTTGAGATACATATAACTACGGTGTCTCTAGAATTAATTTACCAATTTTAATTTTAAAGTACACTGACTATTTTTCGCAGCTTGTCTTCGCGACTGACGTGACAGATTATATGCCTATATATGTGTGTTGCCTCTTCCAGGTAGTACACGAACTTTTAAAGATTTCCTTTAATTCCGCAAAAATGCAACATCTACCGGTTGCATTCCTTTACCCACCATCAGGTACATGACAGCTCGCTAAACGGTTGTCGGCTTACTATTTCAGCGAAAAAATCCACAATTTGGGCATTTTAGGTAGTCAAGAGAAGTGTTTGTTGGTCCACGAACTTTGCTTCTAGTTCAGGACTGCTTTTATAATGTCGAATGGGATTTCACATCTGACACTACGTACAACGAAAATACGTTGGATATCTCATCGTAAATGACAGCTCGCTAAGCGGCTGCCTGCTTACTATTTCGGAATCAAAATTCGGAATTGAGGCTTTTTGGGTAGTCAAGAGAAGTAATTCGTGGTCGGAGAACTTTGCTTCCAGTTAGGGACTGATTTTATAAAGTCGAATGGCATTTAACATCTGAGACTGGGATCAACGGAAATTCGTTGAGATACATATAACTAGGGTGTCTCTAGAATTAATTTACCAATGTTAACTTTAAAGTACACTGACTTTTTTTCGCAGCTTGTCTTAGCGACTGATGTGACAGATTAAATACCTGTATATGTGTGTTGCCTCTTCCAGGTAGTCCGAAAACTTTTGAGTAGTTCCCGTAATTCTGAAAACATTCTACATCTACCTTTTACATTCCTTTACCCACCATCAGGTACAGGACAGTTCGCTAAGGGGTTGTCGGCTTACTATTACAGCGAAAAAATCCGCAATTTCGGCATTTTAAGTAGTTAAGAGAAGTGTTTGTTGGTCCACGAACTTTGCTTCTAGTTCAGGACTGCTTTTATAATGTCCAATGGGATTTCACATCTGACACTACGTACAACGAAAATACGTTGGATATCTCATCGTAAATGACAGCTCGCTAAGCGGCTGCCTGCTTACTATTTCAGAATCAAAATTCGGAATTGAGGCTTTTTGGGTAGTCGAGAGAAGTAATTCGTGGTCGGAGAACTTTGCTTCCAGTTAGGGACTGATTTCATAATGTCGAATGGCATTTAACATCTGAGACTGGTATCAACGGAAATTCGTTGAGATACATATAACTACGGTGTCGCTAGAATTAATTTACCAATGTTAATTTTAAAGTACACTGACTATACAAATTATATGCCTGTATATGTGTGTTGCCTTTTCCAGGTAGTCCGAGAAATTTTGAGGATTTCCTTTAATACTGCAAACATTCTACATCTACCGGTTACATTCCTTTACACAGCATCAGGTACATGACAGCTCGCTAAACGGTTGTCGGCTTACTATTTAAGCGAAAAAATCCACAATTTCGGCATTTTGGATAGTAGAGAGAAGTGTTTGTTGGTCCACGAAATTTGCTTCTAGTTCAGGACTGCTTTTATAATGTCCAATGGGATTTCACATATGACACTAGGTGCAACGCAAAAACATTGGATATATCATCGTAAATGACAGCCCGCTAAGCGGCTGCCTGCTTACTATTTCAGAATCAAAATTCGCAATTGAGGCTTTTTGGGTAGTCGAGAGAAGTAATTCGTGGTCGGCGAACTTTGCTTCCAGTTAGGAACTGATTTTAAAATGTCGAATGGCATTTAACATCTGTGACGGGGATCAACGGAAATTCGTTGAGATACATATAACTACGGTGTCTCTAGAATTTATTTACCAATTTTAATTTTAAAGTACACTGACTATTTTTCGCAGCTTGTCTTCGCGACTGACGTGACAGATTATATGCCTATATATGTGTGTTGCCTCTTCTAGGTAGTCCACGAACTTTTAAAGATTTCCTTTAATTCCGCTAAAATGTAACATCTACCGGTTGCATTCCTTTACCCACCATCAGGTACATGACAGCTCGCTAAACGGTTGTCGGCTTACTATTTCAGCGAAAAAATCCACAATTTGGGCATTTTAGGTAGTCAAGAGAAGTGTTTGTTGGTCCACGAACTTTGCTTCTAGTTCAGGACTGCTTTTATAATGTCGAATGGGATTTCACATCTGACACTACGTACAACGAAAATACGTTGGATATCTCATCGTAAATGACAGCTCGCTAAGCGGCTGCCTGCTTACAATTTCGGAATCAAAATTCGGAATTAAGGCTTTTTGGGTAGTCAAGAGAAGTAATTCGTGGTCGGAGAACTTTGCTTCCAGTTAGGGACTGATTTTATAAAGTCGAATGGCATTTAACATCTGAGACTGGGATCAACGGAAATTCGTTGAGATACATATAACTAGGGTGTCTCTAGAATTAATTTACCAATGTTAACTTTAAAGTACACTGACTTTTTTTCGCAGCTTGTCTTAGCGACTGATGTGACAGATTAAATACCTGTATATGTGTGTTGCCTCTTCCAGGTAGTCCGAAAACTTTTGAGTAGTTCCCGTAATTCTGAAAACATTCTACATCTAGCTTTTACATTCCTTTACCCACCATCAGGTACAGGACAGTTCGCTAAGGGGTTGTCGGCTTACTATTACAGCGAAAAAATCCGCAATTTCGGCATTTTGAGTAGTTAAGAGAAGTGTTTGTTGGTCCACGAATTTGCTTCTAGTTCAGGACTGCTTTTATAATGTCCAATGGGATTTCACATCTGACACTACGTACAACGAAAATACGTTGGATATCTCATCGTAAATGACAGCTCGCTAAGCGGCTGCCTGCTTACTATTTCAGAATCAAAATTCGGAATTGAGGCTTTTTGGGTAGTCGAGAGAAGTAATTCGTGGTCGGAGAACTTTGCTTCCAGTTAGGGACTGATTTCATAATGTCGAATGGCATTTAACATCTGAGACTGGTATCAACGGAAATTCGTTGAGATACATATAACTACGGTGTCTCTAGAATTTATTTACCAATGTTAATTTTAAAGTACACTGACTATACAAATTATATGCCTGTATATGTGTGTTGCCTTTTCCAGGTAGTCCGAGAAATTTTGAGGATTTCATTTAATACTACATCTACCGGTTACATTCCTTTACACAGCATCAGGTACATGACAGCTCGCTAAACGGTTGTCGGCTTACTATTTCAGCGAAAAAATCCACAATTTCGGCATTTTGGGTAGTCAAGAGAAGTGTTTGTTGGTCCACGAACTTTGCTTCTAGTTCAGGACTGCTTTTATAATGTCCAATGGGATTTCACATATGACACTAGGTGCAACGCAAAAACATAAGATATATCATCGTAAATGACAGCCCGCTAAGCGGCTGCCTGCTTACTATTTCAGAATCAAAAATCGCAATTGAGGCTTTTTGGGTAGTCGAGAGAAGTAATTCGTGGTCGGAGAACTTTGCTTCCAGTTAGGGACTGATTTTATAATGTCGAATGGCATTTAACATCTGAGACTGGGATCAACGGAAACTCTTTGGGATACATATAACTACGGTGTCTCTATAATTAATTTACCAATGTTAATTTTGAAGTACACTGACTCTTTTTCGCAGCTTGTCTTAGCGACTGACGTGGCAGATTATATGCTTATATATGTGTGTTGCCTCTTCCAGGTAGTCCGTAAACTTTTGAGGAATTCCCGTAAGTCTGAAAACATTCTACATCTACCGGGTACATTCCTTTACCCACCATCAGGTACAGGACAGTTCGCTAAAGGGTTTTCGGCATACTATTTCAGCGAAAAAATCCGCAATTTGGGCATTATGGGTAGTTAAGAGTAGTTTTTGTTGGTCGACGAACTTTGCTTCTAGTTCAGGACTGCTTTTATAATGTCCAATGGGATTTCACATCTGACACTAGGTACAACGACAATACGTTGGATATCTCATCGTAAATGACAGCTCGCTAAGCGGCTGCCTGCTTACTATTTCAGAATCAAAATTCGGAATTGAGGCTTTTTGGGTAGTCGAGAGAAGTAATTCGTGGTCGGAGAACTTTGCTTCCAGTTAGGGACTGAATTTATAATGTCGAATGGCATTTAACATCTGAGACTGGTATCAACGGAAATTCGTTGAGATACATATAACTACGGGTCTCTAGAATTAATTTACCAATTTTAATTTTAAAGTATACTGACTATTTTTCGCAGGTTGTATTCGCGACTGACGTGACAGATTATATGCCTGTATATGTGTGTTGCCTCTTCCAAATAGTCCACGAACTTTTAAAGATTTCCTTTAATTCCGCAAAAATTCAACATCTACCGGTGGAATTCCTTTACCCACCCTCAGGTACATGACAGCTCGCTAAACGGTTGTCGGCTTACTATTTCAGCGAAAAAATCCACAATTTCGGCATTTTGGGTAGTCAAAAGAAGTGTTTGTTGGTCCACGAACTTTGCTTCTACTTCAGGACTGCTTTTATATTGTCCAATGGGATTTCACATCTGACACTATGTACAACGACAATGCGTTGGATATCTCATCGTAAATGACAGCTCGCTAAGCGGCTGCCTGCTTACTATTTTCGTGGTCGGAGAATTTTGCTTCCAGTTGGGGACTGATTTTATAATGTCGAATGGCATTTAACATCTGAGACTAGGATCAACGGAAACTCTTTGGGATACATATAACTACGGTGTCTCTAGAATTAATTTACCAATGTTAATTTTGAAGTACACTGACTCTTTTTCGCAGCTTGTCTTAGCGACTGACGTGACAGATTATATGCTTATATATGTGTGTTGCCTCTTCCAGGTAGTCCGAAAACTTTTGAGGTATTCCCGTAAGTCTGAAAACATTCTACATCTACCGGTTACATTCCTTTACCCACCATCAGGTAAAGGACAGTTCGCTAAAGGGTTGTCGGCATACTATTTCAGCGAAAAAATCAGCAATTTGGGCATTATGGGTAGTTAAGAGTAGTTTTTGTTGGTCGACGAACTTTGCTTCTAGTTCAGGACTGCTTTTATAATGTCCAATGGGATTTCACATCTGACACTAGGTACAACGACAATACGTTGGATATCTCATCGTAAATGACAGCTCGCTAAGCGGCTGCCTGCTTACTATTTCAGAATCAAAATTCGGAATTGAGGCTTTTTGGGTAGTCGAGAGAAGTAATTCGTGGTCGGAGAACTTTGCTTCCAGTTAGGGACTGATTTTATAATGTCGAATGGCATTTATCATTTGAGACTGGGATCAACGGAAACTCTTTGGGATACATATAACTACGGTTTCTCTAGAATTAATTTACCAATGTTAATTTTAGAGAACACTGACTATACAGATTATATGCCTGTATATGTGTGTTGCCTTTGCCAGGTAGTCCGAGAAATTTTGAGGATTTCCTTTAATACTGCAAACATTCTACCTCTACCGGTTACATTCCTTTACCCACCATCAGGTAAAGGACAGTTCGCTAAAGGGTTGTCGGCATACTATTTCAGCGAAAAAATCAGCAATTTGGGCATGATGGGTAGTTAAGAGTAGTTTTTGTTGGTCGACGAACTTTGCTTCTAATTCAGGACTGCTTTTATAATGTCCAATGGGATTTCACATCTGACACTAGGTGCAACGCAAAAACATTGGATATCTCATCGTAAATGACAGCTCGCTAAGCGGCTGCCTGCTTACTATTTCAGAATCAAAATTCGGAATTGAGGCTTTTTGGGTAGTCGAGAGAAGTAATTCGTGGTCGGAGAACTTTGCTTCCAGTTAGGGACTGATTTTATAATGTCGAATGGCATTTATCATTTGCGACTGGGATCAACGGAAACTCTTTGGGATACATATAACTACGGTTTCTCTAGAATTAATTTACCAATGTTAATTTTAGAGAACACTGACTATACAGATTATATGCCTGTATATGTGTGTTGCCTTTGCCAGGTAGTCCGAGAAATTTTGAGGATTTCCTTTAATACTGCAAACATTCTACATCTACCGGTTACATTACTTTACATAGCATCAGGTACATGACAGCTCGCTAAAGGGTTGTCGGCTTACTATTTCAGCGAAAAAATCCGCAATTTGGGCATTATGGGTAGTTAAGAGTAGTTTTTGTTGGTCGACGAACTTTGCTTCTAGTTCAGGACTGCTTTTATAATGTCCAATGGGATTTCACATCTGACACTAGGTACAACGACAATACGTTGGATATCTCATCGTAAATGACAGCTCGCTAAGCGGCTGCCTGCTTACCATTTCAGAATCAAAATTCGGAATTGAGGCTTTTTGGGTAGTCGAGAGAAGTAATTCGTGGTCGGAGAACTTTGCTTCCAGTTACGGACTGAATTTATAATGTCGAATGGCATTTAACATCTGAGACTGGGGTCAACGGAAATTCGTTGAGATACATATAACTACGGGTCTCTAGAATTAATTTACCAATTTTAATTTTAAAGTATACTGACTATTTTTCGCAGGTTGTATTCGCGACTGACGTGACAGATTATATGCCTGTATATGTGTGTTGCCCCTTCCAAATAGTCCACGAACTTTTAAAGATTTCCTTTAATTCCGCAAAAATTCAACATCTACCGGTGGAATTCCTTTACCCACCATCAGGTACATGACAGCTCGCTAAACGGTTGTCGGCTTACTATTTCAGCGAAAAAATCCACAATTTCGGCATTTTGGGTAGTCAAGAGAATTGTTTGTTGGTCCACGAACTTTGCTTCTAGTTCATGACTGCTTTTATATTGTCCAATGGGATTTCACATCTGACACTATGTACAACGACAATGCGTTGGATATCTCATCGTAAATGACAGCTTGCTAAGCGGCTGCCTGCTTACTATTTTCGTGGTCGGAGAATTTTGCTTCCAGTTGGGGACTGATTTTATAATGTCGAATGGCATTTAACATCTGAGACTGGGATCAACGGAAACTCTTTGGGATACATATAACTACGGTGTCTCTAGAATTAATTTACCAATGTTAATTTTGAAGTACACTGACTCTTTTTCGCAGCTTGTCTTAGCGACTGACGTGACAAATTATATGCTTATATATGTGTGTTGCCTCTTCCAGGTAGTCCGAAAACTTTTGAGGAATTCCCGTAAGTCTGAAAACATTCTACATCTACCGGTTACATTCCTTTACCCACCATCAGGTAGAGGACAGTTCGCTAAAGGGTTGTCGGCATACTATTTCAGCGAAAAAATCCGCAATTTGGGCATTATGGGTAGTTAAGAGTAGTTTTTGTTGGTCGACGAACTTTGCTTCTAATTCAGGACTGCTTTTATAATGTCCAATGGGATTTCACATCTGACACTAGGTACAACGACAATACGTTGGATATCTCATCGTAAATGACAGCTCGCTAAGCGGCTGCCTGCTTACTATTTCAGAATCAAAATTCGGAATTGAGGCTTTTTGGGTAGTCGAGAGAAGTAATTCGTGGTCGGAGAACTTTGCTTCCAGTTAGGGACTGATTTTATAATGTCGAATGGCATTTATCATTTGCGACTGGGATCAACGGAAACTCTTTGGGATACGTATAACTACGGTTTCTCTAGAATTAATTTACCAATGTTAATTTTAGAGAACACTGACTATACAGATTATATGCCTGTATATGTGTGTTGCCTTTGCCAGGTAGTCCGAGAAATTTTGAGGATTTCCTTTAATACTGCAAACATTCTACATCTACCGGTTACATTACTTTACATAGCATCAGGTACATGACAGCTCGCTAAAGGGTTGTCGGCTTACTATTTCAGCGAAAAAATCCGCAATTTGGGCATTATGGGTAGTTAAGAGTAGTTTTTGTTGGTCGACAAACTTTGCTTCTAGTTCAGGACTGCTTTTATAATGTCCAATGGGATTTCACATCTGACACTAGGTACAACGACAATGCGTTGGATATCTCATCGTAAATGACAGCTCGCTAAGCGGTTGCCTGCTTACTATTTTCGTGGTCGGAGAATTTTGCTTCCAGTTGGGGACTGATTTTATAATGTCGAATGGCATTTAACATCTGAGACTGGGGTCAACGGAAATTCGTTGAGATACATATAACTACGGGTCTCTAGAATTAATTTACCAATTTTAATTTTAAAGTATACTGACTATTTTTCGCAGCTTGTATTCGCGACTGACGTGACAGATTATATGCCTGTATATGTGTGTTGCCTCGTCCAGGTAGTCCGAAAACTTTTGAGGAGTTCCCGTAATTCTGAAAACATTCTACATCTACCGGTTACATTCCTTTACCCACCATCAGGTAAAGGACAGTTCGCTAAAGGGTTGTCGGCATACTATTTCAGCGAAAAAATCAGCAATTTGGGCATTATGGGTAGTTAAGAGTAGTTTTTGTTGGTCGACGAACTTTGCTTCTAATTCAGGACTGCTTTTATAATGTCCAATGGGATTTCACATCTGACACTAGGTGCAACGCAAAAACATTGGATATCTCATCGTAAATGACAGCTCGCTAAGCGGCTGCCTGCTTACTATTTCAGAATCAAAATTCGGAATTGAGGCTTTTTGGGTAGTCGAGAGAAGTAATTCGTGGTCGGAGAACTTTGCTTCCAGTTAGGGACTGATTTTATAATGTCGAATGGCATTTATCATTTGCGACTGGGATCAACGGAAACTCTTTGGGATACATATAACTACGGTTTCTCTAGAATTAATTTACCAATGTTAATTTTAGAGAACACTGACTATACAGATTATATGCCTGTATATGTGTGTTGCCTTTGCCAGGTAGTCCGAGAAATTTTGAGGATTTCCTTTAATACTGCAAACATTCTACATCTACCGGTTACATTACTTTACATAGCATCAGGTACATGACAGCTCGCTAAAGGGTTGTCGGCTTACTATTTCAGCGAAAAAATCCGCAATTTGGGCATTATGGGTAGTTAAGAGTAGTTTTTGTTGGTCGACGAACTTTGCTTCTAGTTCAGGACTGCTTTTATAATGTCCAATGGGATTTCACATCTGACACTAGGTACAACGACAATACGTTGGATATCTCATCGTAAATGACAGCTCGCTAAGCGGCTGCCTGCTTACCATTTCAGAATCAAAATTCGGAATTGAGGCTTTTTGGGTAGTCGAGAGAAGTAATTCGTGGTCGGAGAACTTTGCTTCCAGTTACGGACTGAATTTATAATGTCGAATGGCATTTAACATCTGAGACTGGGGTCAACGGAAATTCGTTGAGATACATATAACTACGGGTCTCTAGAATTAATTTACCAATTTTAATTTTAAAGTATACTGACTATTTTTCGCAGGTTGTATTCGCGACTGACGTGACAGATTATATGCCTGTATATGTGTGTTGCCCCTTCCAAATAGTCCACGAACTTTTAAAGATTTCCTTTAATTCCGCAAAAATTCAACATCTACCGGTGGAATTCCTTTACCCACCATCAGGTACATGACAGCTCGCTAAACGGTTGTCGGCTTACTATTTCAGCGAAAAAATCCACAATTTCGGCATTTTGGGTAGTCAAGAGAATTGTTTGTTGGTCCACGAACTTTGCTTCTAGTTCATGACTGCTTTTATATTGTCCAATGGGATTTCACATCTGACACTATGTACAACGACAATGCGTTGGATATCTCATCGTAAATGACAGCTTGCTAAGCGGCTGCCTGCTTACTATTTTCGTGGTCGGAGAATTTTGCTTCCAGTTGGGGACTGATTTTATAATGTCGAATGGCATTTAACATCTGAGACTGGGATCAACGGAAACTCTTTGGGATACATATAACTACGGTGTCTCTAGAATTAATTTACCAATGTTAATTTTGAAGTACACTGACTCTTTTTCGCAGCTTGTCTTAGCGACTGACGTGACAAATTATATGCTTATATATGTGTGTTGCCTCTTCCAGGTAGTCCGAAAACTTTTGAGGAATTCCCGTAAGTCTGAAAACATTCTACATCTACCGGTTACATTCCTTTACCCACCATCAGGTAGAGGACAGTTCGCTAAAGGGTTGTCGGCATACTATTTCAGCGAAAAAATCCGCAATTTGGGCATTATGGGTAGTTAAGAGTAGTTTTTGTTGGTCGACGAACTTTGCTTCTAATTCAGGACTGCTTTTATAATGTCCAATGGGATTTCACATCTGACACTAGGTACAACGACAATACGTTGGATATCTCATCGTAAATGACAGCTCGCTAAGCGGCTGCCTGCTTACTATTTCAGAATCAAAATTCGGAATTGAGGCTTTTTGGGTAGTCGAGAGAAGAAATTCGTGGTCGGAGAACTTTGCTTCCAGTTAGGGACTGATTTTATAATGTCGAATGGCATTTATCATTTGCGACTGGGATCAACGGAAACTCTTTGGGATACATATAACTACGGTTTCTCTAGAATTAATTTACCAATGTTAATTTTAGAGAACACTGACTATACAGATTATATGCCTGTATATGTGTGTTGCCTTTGCCAGGTAGTCCGAGAAATTTTGAGGATTTCCTTTAATACTGCAAACATTCTACATCTACCGGTTACATTACTTTACATAGCATCAGGTACATGACAGCTCGCTAAAGGGTTGTCGGCTTACTATTTCAGCGAAAAAATCCGCAATTTGGGCATTATGGGTAGTTAAGAGTAGTTTTTGTTGGTCGACAAACTTTGCTTCTAGTTCAGGACTGCTTTTATAATGTCCAATGGGATTTCACATCTGACACTAGGTACAACGACAATGCGTTGGATATCTCATCGTAAATGACAGCTCGCTAAGCGGTTGCCTGCTTACTATTTTCGTGGTCGGAGAATTTTGCTTCCAGTTGGGGACTGATTTTATAATGTCGAATGGCATTTAACATCTGAGACTGGGGTCAACGGAAATTCGTTGAGATACATATAACTACGGGTCTCTAGAATTAATTTACCAATTTTAATTTTAAAGTATACTGACTATTTTTCGCAGCTTGTATTCGCGACTGACGTGACAGATTATATGCCTGTATATGTGTGTTGCCTCGTCCAGGTAGTCCGAAAACTTTTGAGGAGTTCCCGTAATTCTGAAAACATTCTACATCTACCGGTTACATTCCTTTACCCACCATCAGGTACAGGACAGTTCGCTAAGGGGTTGTCGACTTACTATTTCAGCGAAAAAATCCGCAATTTCGGCATTTTGAGTAGTTAAGAGAAGTGTTTGTTGGTCGACGAACTTTGCTTCTAGTTCAGGACTAGGATTTCACATCTGACACTAGGTGCAACGCAAAAACATTGGATATCTCATCGTAAATGACAGCTCGCTAAGCGGCTGCCTGCTTACTATTTCAGAATCAAAATTCGGAATTGAGGCCTTTTGGGTAGTCGAGAGAAGTAATTCGTGGTCGGAGAACTTTGCTTCCAGTTAGGGGCTGATTTTATAATGTCGAATGGCATTTAACATCTGAGACTGGGGTCAACGGAAATTCGTTGAGATACATATAACTACGGGTCTCTAGAATTAATTTACCAATTTTAATTTTAAAGTATACTGACTATTTTTCGCAGCTTGTATTCGCGACTGACGTGACAGATTATATGCCTGTATATGTGTGTTGCCTCGTCCAGGTAGTCCGAAAACTTTTGAGGAGTTCCCGTAATTCTGAAAACATTCTACATCTACCGGTTACATTCCTTTACCCACCATCAGGTACATGACAGCTCGCTAAAGGGTTGTCGGCTTACTATTTCAGCGAAAAAATCCGCAATTTGGGCATTATGGGTAGTTAAGAGTAGTTTTTGTTGGTCGACAAACTTTGCTTCTAGTTCAGGACTGCTTTTATAATGTCCAATGGGATTTCACATCTGACACTAGGTACAACGACAATACGTTGGATATCTCATCGTAAATGACAGCTCGCTAAGCGGCTGCCTGCTTACTATTTCAGAATCAAAATTCGGAATTGAGGCTTTTTGGGTAGTCGAGAGAAGTAATTCGTGGTTGGAGAACTTTGCTTCCAGTTAGGGACTGAATTTATAATGTCGAATGGCATTTAACATCTGAGACTGGGATCAACGGAAATTCGTTGAGATACATATAACTACGGGTCTCTAGAATTAATTTACCAATTTTAATTTTAAAGTATACTGACTATTTTTCGCAGCTTGTATTCGCGACTGACGTGACAGATTATATGCCTGTATATGTGTGTTGCCTCGTCCAGGTAGTCCGAAAACTTTTGAGGAGTTCCCGTAATTCTGAAAACATTCTACATCTACCGGTTACATTCCTTTACCCACCATCAGGTACAGGACAGTTCGCTAAGGGGTTGTCGACTTACTATTTCAGCGAAAAAATCCGCAATTTCGGCATTTTGAGTAGTTAAGAGAAGTGTTTGTTGGTCGACGAACTTTGCTTCTAGTTCAGGACTAGGATTTCACATCTGACACTAGGTGCAACGCAAAAACATTGGATATCTCATCGTAAATGACAGCTCGCTAAGCGGCTGCCTGCTTACTATTTCAGAATCAAAATTCGGAATTGAGGCTTTTTGGGTAATCGAGAGAAGTAATTCGTGGTCGGAGAACTTTGCTTCCAGTTAGGGGCTGATTTTATAATGTCGAATGGCATTTAACATCTGAGACTGGGGTCAACGGAAATTCGTTGAGATACATATAACTACGGGTCTCTAGAATTAATTTACCAATTTTAATTTTAAAGTATACTGACTATTTTTCGCAGCTTGTATTCGCGACTGACGTGACAGATTATATGCCTGTATATGTGTGTTGCCTCGTCCAGGTAGTCCGAAAACTTTTGAGGAGTTCCCGTAATTCTGAAAACATTCTACATCTACCGGTTACATTCCTTTACCCACCATCAGGTAAAGGACAGTTCGCTAAAGGGTTGTCGGCTTACTATTTCAGCGAAAAAATCCGCAATTTGGGCATTATGGGTAGTTAAGAGTAGTTTTTGTTGGTCGACGAACTTTGCTTCTAGTTCAGGACTGCTTTTATAATGTCCAATGGGATTTCACATCTGACACTAGGTACAACGACAATACGTTGGATATCTCATCGTAAATGACAGCTCGCTAAGCGGCTGCCTGCTTACTATTTCAGAATCAAAATTCGGAATTGAGGCTTTTTGGGTAGTCGAGAGAAGTAATTCGTGGTCGGAGAACTTTGCTTCCAGTTAGGGACTGATTTTATAATGTCGAATGGCATGTGTCATCTGAGACTGGGATTAACGGAAACTCTTTGGGATACATATAACTACGGTGTCTCTAGAATTAATTTACCAATGTTAATTTTAGAGAACACTGACTATACAGATTATATGCCTGTATATGTGTGTTGCCTTTTCCAGGTAGTCCGAAAACTTTTGAGGAATTCCCGTAAGTCTGAAAACATTCTACATCTACCGGTTACATTCCTTTACCCACCATCAGGTAAAGGACAGTTCGCTAAAGGGTTGTCGGCATACTATTTCAGCGAAAAAATCCGCAATTTGGGCATTATGGGTAGTTAAGAGTAGTTTTTGTTGGTCGACGAACTTTGCTTCTAGTTCAGGACTGCTTTTATAATGTCCAATGGGATTTCACATCTGACACTAGGTACAACGACAATACGTTGGATATCTCATCGTAAATGACAGCTCGCTAAGCGGCTGCCTGCTTACCATTTCAGAATCAAAATTCGGAATTGAGGCTTTTTGGGTAGTCGAGAGAAGTAATTCGTGGTCGGAGAACTTTGCTTCCAGTTACGGACTGAATTTATAATGTCGAATGGCATTTAACATCTGAGACTGGGGTCAACGGAAATTCGTTGAGATACATATAACTACGGGTCTCTAGAATTAATTTACCAATTTTAATTTTAAAGTATACTGACTATTTTTCGCAGGTTGTATTCGCGACTGACGTGACAGATTATATGCCTGTATATGTGTGTTGCCTCTTCCAAATAGTCCACGAACTTTTAAAGATTTCCTTTAATTCCGCAAAAATTCAACATCTACCGGTGGAATTCCTTTACCCACCATCAGGTACAGGACAGTTCGCTAAGGGGTTGTCGACTTACTATTTCAGCGAAAAAATCCGCAATTTCGGCATTTTGAGTAGTCAAGAGAAGTGTTTGTTGGTCGACGAACTTTGCTTCTAGTTCAGGACTAGGATTTCACATCTGACACTAGGTGCAACGCAAAAACATTGGATATCTCATCGTAAATGACAGCTCGCTAAGCGGCTGCCTGCTTACTATTTCAGAATCAAAATTCGGAATTGAGGCTTTTTGGGTAGTCGAGAGAAGTAATTCGTGGTCGGAGAACTTTGCTTCCAGTTAGGGGCTGATTTTATAATGTCGAATGGCATTTAACATCTGAGACTGGGATCAACGGAAATTCGTTGAGATATATATAACTACCGTGTCTCTAGAATTAATTTACCAATTTTAATTTTAAAGTACACTGACTATTTTTCGCAGCTTGTTTTCGCGACTGACGTGACAGATTATATGCCTGTATATGTGTGTTGCCTCTTCCAAGTAGTCGACGAACTTTTAAAGATTTCCTTTAATTCCGCAAAAATTCAACATCTACCGGTTGCATTTCTTTACCCTCCATCAGGTACATGACAGCTCGCTAAACGGTTGTCGACGAACTTTGCTTCTAGTTCAGGACTGCTTTTATAATGTCCAATGGGATTTCACATCTGACACTAAGGACAACGAAAATACGTTGGATATCTCATCGTAAATGACAGCTCGCTAAGCGGCTGCCTGCTTACTATTTCAGAATCAAAATTCGGAATTGAGGCTTTTTGGGTAGTCGAGAGAAGTAATTCGTGGTCGGAGAACTTTGCTTCCAGTTAGGGACTGATTTTATAATGTCGAATGGCATTTAACATCTGAGACTGGGATCAACGGAAACTCTTTGGGATACATATAACTACGGTGTCCCTAGAATTAATTTACCAATGTTAATTTTGAAGTCCGAAAACTTTTGAGAAATTCCCGTAAGTCTAAAAACATTCTACATCTACCGGTTACATTCCTTTTCCCACCATCAGGTACAGGAAAGTTCGCTAAAGGGTGGTCGGCTTACTATTTCAGCGAAAAAATCCGCAATTTGGGCATTATGGGTAGTTAAGAGAAGTGTTTGTTGGTCGACGAACTTTGCTTCTAGTTCAGGACTGCTTTTATAATGTCCAATGGGATTTCACATCTGACACTAAGGACAACGAAAATACGTTGGATATCTCAACGTAAATGACAGCTCGCTAAGCGGCTGCCTGCTTACTATTTCAGAATCAAAATTCGGAATTGAGGCTTTTTGGGTAGTCGAGCTAAGTAAATCGTGGTCGGCAAAGTTTGCTTCCAGTTAGGGACTGAATTTATAATGTCGAATGGCATTTAACATCTGAGACTGGGATCAACGGAAATTCGTTGAGATACATATAACTACGGTGTCTTTAGAATTAATTTACCAATTTTAATTTTAAAGTACACTGACTTTTTTCGCAGCTTGTCTTAGCGACTGATGTGACAGATTAAATGCCTGAATATGTGTGTTGCCTCTTCCAGGTAGTCCGAAAACTTTTGAGGAGTTCCCGTAATTCTGAAAACATTCTACATCTACCGGTTACATTCCTTTACCCACCATCAGGTACAGGACAGTTCGCTTAGGGGTTGTCGGCTTACTATTTCAGCAAAAAAATCCGCATTTTTGGCATTTTGGGTAGTCACGAGAAGTGTTTGTTGGTCGACGAACTTTGCTTCTAGTTCAGGACTGCTTTTATAATGTCCAATGGGATTTCACATCTGACACTAAGGACAACGAAAATACATTGGATATCTCATCGTAAATGACAGCTCGCTAAGCGGCTGCCTGCTTACTATTTCAGAATCAAAATTCGGAATTGAGGCTTTTTGGGTAGTCGAGAGAAGTAATTCGTGGTCGGAGAACTTCGCTTCCAGTTAGGGACTGATTTTATAATGTCTAATGGCATTTAACATCTGAGACTGGGATCAACGGAAATTCGTTGAGATACATATAACTACGGTGTCTCTAGAATTATTTTACCAATTTTAATTTTAAAGTACACTGACTCTTTTTCGCAGCTTGTCTTCGCGACTGATGTGACAGATTATATGCCTCTATATGTGTGTTGCCTCTTCCAGGTAGTCCGAAAACTTTTGAGAAATTCCCGTAAGTCTGAAAACTTTCTACATCTACCGGTTACATTCCTTTACCCACCATCAGGTACAGGACAGTTCGCTAAAGGGTTGTCGGCATACTATTTCAGCGAAAAAATCCGCAATTTGGGCATTATGGGTAGTTAAGAGAAGTGTTTGTTGGTCGACGAACTTTGTTTCTAGTTCAGGACTGCTTTTATAATGTCCAATGGGATTTCACATCTGACACTAGGAACAACGACAATACGTCGGATATCTCATCGTAAATGACAGCTCGCTAAGCGGCTGCCTGCTTAATATTTTCGTGGTCGGAGAACTTTGCTTCCAGTTAGGGACTGATTTTATAATGTCGAATGGCATTTAACATATGAGACTGGGATCAACGGAAACTCTTTGGGATACATATAACTACGGTGTCTCTAGAATTAATTTACCAATGTTAATTTTAAAGAACACTGACTATACAGATTATATTATATATTTTTAGGATTTCTTTTATTACTGGAAACATTCTACATCTACCGGTTACATTCCTTTTCCCACCATCAGGTACAGGAAAGTTCGCTAAAGGGTGGTCGGCTTACTATTTCAGCGAAAAAATCCGCAATTTGGGCATTATGGGTAGTTAAGAGAAGTGTTTGTTGGTCGACGAACTCTGCTTCTAGTTCAGGACTGCTTTTATAATGTCCAATGGGATTTCACATCTGACACTAAGGACAACGAAATACGTTGGATATCTCATCGTAAATGACAGCTCGCTAAGCGGCTGCCTGCTTACTATTTCAGAATCAAAATTCGGAATTGAGGCTTTTTGGGTAGTCGAGAGAAGTAATTCGTGGTCGGAGAACTTTGCTTCCAGTTAGGGACTGATTTTATAATGTCGAATGGCATTTAACATCTGAGACTGGGATCAATGGAAATTCGTTGAGATACATATAACTACGGTGTCTCTAGAATTAATTTACCAATTTTAATTTTAAAGTACACTGACTATTTTTCGCAGCTTGTCTTCGCGACTGATGTGACAGATTATATGCCGGTATATGTATATTGCCTCTTGCAGGTAGTCCACGAACTTTTAAGGATTTCCTTTAATTCAGCGAAAAAATCCACAATTTCGGCATTTTGGGTAGTAGAGAGAAGTGTTTGTTGGTCCACGAACTTTGCTTCTAGTTCAGGACTGCTTTTATAATGTCCAATGGGATTTCACATCTGACACTAGGTTCAACGCGAAAAAAGCGGCTGCCTGCTTACTATTTCAGAATCAAAATTCGGAATTGAGGCTTTTTGGGTAGTCGAGAGAAGTAATTCGTGGTCGGAGAACTTTGCTTCCAGTTAGGGACTGATTTTATAATGTCGAATGGCATTTAACATCTGAGACTGGGATCAATGGAAATTCGTTGAGATACATATAACTACGGTGTCTCTAGAATTAATTTACCAATTTTAATTTTAAAGTACACTGACTATTTTTCGCAGCTTGTCTTCGCGACTGATGTGACAGATTATATGCCGGTATATGTATATTGCCTCTTGCAGGTAGTCCAGGAACTTTTAAGGATTTCCTTTAATTCAGCGAAAAAATCCACAATTTCGGCATTTTGGGTAGTAGAGAGAAGTGTTTGTTGGTCCACGAACTTTGCTTCTAGTTCAGGACTGCTTTTATAATGTCCAATGGGATTTCACATCTGACACTAGGTTCAACGCGAAAAAAGCGGCTGCCTGCTTACTATTTCAGAATCAAAATTCGCAATTGAGGCTTTTTGGGTAGTCGAGAGAAGTAATTCGTAGTCGGCGAGCTTTGCTTCCAGTTAGGGACTGATTTTATATTGTCGAATGGCATTTAACATCTGCGACTGAGATCAACGGAAATTCTTTGGAATACATATAACTACGGTGTCTCTAGAATTAATTTTCCAATGTTAAGTTTGAAGTACACTGACTCTTTTTCGCAGCTTGTCTTAGCGACTGATGTGACAAATTAAATGCCTGTATATGTGTGTTGCCTCTTCCAGGTAGTCCGAAAACTTTTGAGGAGTTCCCGTAATTCTGAAAACATTCTACATCTACCGGTTACATTCCTTTACCCACCATCAGGTACAGGACAGTTCGCTTAGGGGTTGTCGGCTTACTATTTCAGCGAAAAAAATCCGCAATTTGGGCATTATGGGTAGTTAAGAGAAGTGTTTGTTGGTCGACGAACTTTGCTTCTAGTTCAGGACTGCTTCTATAATGTCCAATGGGATTTCCCATCTGACACCAGGTATAACGCAAATACTTTGGATATCTCATCGTAAATGACAGCTCGCTAAGCGGCTGCCTGCTTACTATTTTCGTGGTCGGAGAACTTTGCTTCCAGTTAGGGACTGATGTTAGAATGTCGAATGGCATTTAACATCTGAGACTGAGATCAACGGAAATTCTTTGGGATACATATAACTACGGTATCTCTAGAATTAATTTACCAATGTTAATTTTGAAGTACACTGACTCTTTTTCGCAGCTTGTCTTAGCGACTGATGTGACAGATTAAATGCCTGTATATGTGTGTTGCCTCTTCCAGGTAGTCCGAAAACTTTTGAGGAGTTCCCGTAATTCTGAAAACATTCTACATCTACCGGTTACATTCCTTTACCCACCATCAGGTACAGGACAGTTCGCTTAGGGGTTGTCGGCTTACTATTTCAGCGAAAAAATCCGCAATTGTGGCATTTTGGGTAGTCAAGAGAAGTGTTTGTTGGTCGACGAACTTTGCTTCTAGTTCAGGACTGCTTTTATAATGTCCAATGGGATTTCACATCTGACACTAAGGACAACGAAAATACATTGGATATCTCATCGTAAATGTCAGGTCGCTAAGCGGCTGCCTGCTTACTATTTCATAATCAAAATTCGGAATTGAGGCTTTTTGGGTAGTCGAGAGAAGTAATTCATGGTCGGAGAACTTTGCTTCCAGTTAGGGACTGATTTTATAATGTCGAATGGCATTTAACATCTGAGACTGGGATCAACGGAAATTCGTTGAGATACATATAACTACGGTGTCTCTAGAATTAATTTACCAATTTTAATTTTAAAGTACACTGACTATTTTTCGCAGCTTGTCTTCGCGACTGATGTGACAGATTATATGCCTGTATATGTGTGCTGCCTCTTCCAGGTAGTCCGAAAACGTTT
Source organism: Drosophila hydei (assembly GCF_003285905.1). Lineage (NCBI taxonomy): Eukaryota > Metazoa > Arthropoda > Insecta > Diptera > Drosophilidae > Drosophila > Drosophila hydei. The sequence continues at coordinate 71,104 of NW_022045771.1, forward strand.
GAGGAATTCCCGTAAGTCTGAAAACTTTCTACATCTACCGGTTACATTCCTTTACCCACCATCAGGTACAGGACAGTTCGCTAAAGGGTTGTCGGCATATTATTTCAGCGAAAAAATCCGCAATTTGGGCATTATGGGTAGTCTGCCTGCTTACTATTTCATAATCAAAATTCGGAATTGAGGCTTTTTGTGTAGTCGAGAGAAGTAATTCGTGGTCGGCGAACTTTGCTTCCAGTTAGGGACTGATTTTATAATGTCGAATGGCTTTTAACATCTGAGACTGGGATCAACGGAAATTCGTTGAGATACATATAACTACGGTGTCTCTAGAATTAATTTACCAATTTTAATTTTAAAGTACACTGACTATTTTTCGCAGCTTGTCTTCGCGACTGATGTGACAGATTATATGCCTGTATATGTGTGTTGCCTCTTCCAGGTAGTCCGAAAACTTTTGAGGAATTCCCGTAAGTCTGAAAACTTTCTACATCTACCGGTTACATTCCTTTACCCACCATCAGGTACAGGACAGTTCTCTAAAGGGTTGTCGGCATACTATTTCAGCGAAAAAATCCGCAATTTGGGCATTATCGGTAGTTAAGAGAAGTGTTTGTTGGTCGACGAACTTTGCTTCTAGTTCAGGACTGCTTTTATAATGTCCAATGGGATTTCACATCTGACACTAAGGACAACGAAAATACGTTGGATATCTCATCGTAAATGACAGCTCGCTAAGCGGCTGCCTGCTTACTATTTCAGAATCAAAATTCGGAATTGAGGCTTTTTGGGTAGTCGAGAGAAGTAATTCGTAGTCGGCGAGCTTTGCTTCCAGTTAGGGACTGATTTTATAATGTCGAATGGCATTTAACATCTGAGACTGGGATCAATGGAAATTCGTTGAGATACATATATCTACGGTGTCTTTAGAATTAATTTACCAATTTTAATTTTAAAGTACACTGACTCATTTTCGCAGCTTGTCTTAGCGACTGACGTGACAAATTATATGCCTATATATGTGTGTTGCCTCTTCTAGGTAGTCCGAAAACTTTTGAGGAGTTCCTGTAACTCTGAAAACATTCTACATCTACCGGTTACATTCCTTTACCCACCATCAGATACAGGACAGTTCGTTAAGGGGTTGTCCACTTACTATTTCAGTGAAAAAATCCGCAATTTTGGCATTTTGGGTAGTCAAGAGAAGTGTTTGTTGGTTGACGAACTTTGCTTCTAGTTCAGGACTGCTTTTATAATTTCCAATGGGATTTCACATCTGACACTAGGTGCAACGCAAAAACATTGGATATCTCATCGTAAATGACAGCCCGCTAAGCGGCTGCTTGCTTACTATTTCAGAATCAAAATTCGGAATTGAGGCTTTTTGGGTAGTCGAGAGAAGTAATTCGTGGTCGGCGAACGTTGCTTCCAGTTAGGGACTGATTTTATAATGTCGAATGGCATTTATCATCTAAGACTGAGATCAACGGAAATTCTTTGGGATACATATAACTACGGTGTCTCTAGAATTAATTTACCAATGTTAATTTTTAAGTACACTGACTCTTTTTCGCAGCTTGTCTTAGCGACTGACGTGACAGATTATATGCCTATATATGTGTGTTGCCTCTTCCAGGTAGTCCGACACCTTTTGAGGAATTTCCGTAAGCCTGAAAACATTCTACATCTACCGGTTACATTCCTTTACCCACCATCAGGTACAGGACAGTTCGCTAAAGGGTTGTCGGCATACTATTTCAGCGAAAAAATCCGCAATTTGGGCATTATGGGTAGTTAAGAGAAGTGTTTGTTGGTCGACGAACTTTGCTTCTAGTTCAGGACTGCTTCTATAATGTCCAATGGGATTTCCCATCTGACACCAGGTATAACGCAAATACTTTGGATATCTCATCGTAAATGACAGCTCGCTAAGCGGCTGCCTGCTTACTATTTTCGTGGTCGGAGAACTTTGCTTCCAGTTAGGGACTGATGTTAGAATGTCGAATGGCATTTAACATCTGAGACTGGGATCAACGGAAATTTATTGGGATACATATAATTCCGGCGTCTCTACATCTACCGTCTCTACATCTACCGGTTACATTCCTTTACACAGCATCAGGTACATGACAGCTCGCTAAAGGGTTGTCGGCTTACTATTTCAGCGAAAAAATCTGCAATTTTGGCATTTTGGGTAGTCAAGAGAAGTGTTTGTTGGTCGACGAACTTTGCTTCTAGTTCAGGACTGCTTTTATAATGTCCAATGGGATTTCATATCTGACACTAAGGACAACGAAAATACGTTGGATATCTCATCGTAAATGACAGCTCGCTAAGCGGCTGCCTGCTTACTATTTCAGAATCAAAATTCGGAATTGAGGCTTTTTGGGTAGTCGAGAGAAGTAATTCGTGGTCGGAGAACTTTGCTTCCTGTTAGGGACTGATTTTATAATGTCGAATGGCATTTAACATCTGAGACTGGGATCAACGGAAATTTATTGGGATACATATAATTCCGGCGTCTCTACATCTACCGTCTCTACATCTACCGGTTACATTCCTTTACACAGCATCAGGTACAGGTCAGTTCGCTAAAGGGTTGTCGGCTTACTATTTCAGCGAAAAAATCCGCAATTTGGGCATTATGGGTAGTTAAGAGAAGTGTTTGTTGGTCCACGAACTTTGCTTCTAGTTCAGGACTGCTTTTATAATGTCCAATGGGATTTCACATCTGACACTAAGCACAACGAAAATACGTTGGATATCTCATCGTAAATGACAGCTCGCTAAGCGGCTGCCTGCTTACTATTTCAGAATCAAAATTCGCAATTGAGGCTTTTTGGGTAGTCGAGCTAAGTAAATCGTGGTCGGCGAACATTGCTTCCAGTTAGGGTCTGAATTTATAATGTCGAATGGCATTTAACATCTGAGACTGGGATCAACGGAAATTCGTTGAGATACATATAACTACGGTGTGTCTAGAATTAATTTACCAATTTTAATTTTAAAGTACACTGACTATTTTTCGCAGCTTGTCTTCGCGACTGATGTGACAGATTATATGCCGGTATATGTATATTGCCTCTTGCAGGTAGTCCACGAACTTTTAAGGATTTCCTTTAATTCAGCGAAAAAATCCACAATTTCGGCATTTTGGGTAGTAGAGAGAAGTGTTTGTTGGTCCACGAACTTTGCTTCTAGTTCAGGACTGCTTTTATAATGTCCAATGGGATTTCACATCTGACACTAGGTTCAACGCGAAAAAAGCGGCTGCCTGCTTACTATTTCAGAATCAAAATTCGGAATTGAGGCTTTTTGGGTAGTCGAGAGAAGTAATTCGTGGTCGGAGAACTTTGCTTCCAGTTAGGGACTGATTTTATAATGTCGAATGGCATTTAACATCTGAGACTGGGATCAATGGAAATTCGTTGAGATACATATAACTACGGTGTCTCTAGAATTAATTTACCAATTTTAATTTTAAAGTACACTGACTATTTTTCGCAGCTTGTCTTCGCGACTGATGTGACAGATTATATGCCGGTATATGTATATTGCCTCTTGCAGGTAGTCCAGGAACTTTTAAGGATTTCCTTTAATTCAGCGAAAAAATCCACAATTTCGGCATTTTGGGTAGTAGAGAGAAGTGTTTGTTGGTCCACGAACTTTGCTTCTAGTTCAGGACTGCTTTTATAATGTCCAATGGGATTTCACATCTGACACTAGGTTCAACGCGAAAAAAGCGGCTGCCTGCTTACTATTTCAGAATCAAAATTCGCAATTGAGGCTTTTTGGGTAGTCGAGAGAAGTAATTCGTAGTCGGCGAGCTTTGCTTCCAGTTAGGGACTGATTTTATATTGTCGAATGGCATTTAACATCTGCGACTGAGATCAACGGAAATTCTTTGGAATACATATAACTACGGTGTCTCTAGAATTAATTTTCCAATGTTAAGTTTGAAGTACACTGACTCTTTTTCGCAGCTTGTCTTAGCGACTGATGTGACAAATTAAATGCCTGTATATGTGTGTTGCCTCTTCCAGGTAGTCCGAAAACTTTTGAGGAGTTCCCGTAATTCTGAAAACATTCTACATCTACCGGTTACATTCCTTTACCCACCATCAGGTACAGGACAGTTCGCTTAGGGGTTGTCGGCTTACTATTTCAGCGAAAAAAATCCGCAATTTGGGCATTATGGGTAGTTAAGAGAAGTGTTTGTTGGTCGACGAACTTTGCTTCTAGTTCAGGACTGCTTCTATAATGTCCAATGGGATTTCCCATCTGACACCAGGTATAACGCAAATACTTTGGATATCTCATCGTAAATGACAGCTCGCTAAGCGGCTGCCTGCTTACTATTTTCGTGGTCGGAGAACTTTGCTTCCAGTTAGGGACTGATGTTAGAATGTCGAATGGCATTTAACATCTGAGACTGAGATCAACGGAAATTCTTTGGGATACATATAACTACGGTATCTCTAGAATTAATTTACCAATGTTAATTTTGAAGTACACTGACTCTTTTTCGCAGCTTGTCTTAGCGACTGATGTGACAGATTAAATGCCTGTATATGTGTGTTGCCTCTTCCAGGTAGTCCGAAAACTTTTGAGGAGTTCCCGTAATTCTGAAAACATTCTACATCTACCGGTTACATTCCTTTACCCACCATCAGGTACAGGACAGTTCGCTTAGGGGTTGTCGGCTTACTATTTCAGCGAAAAAATCCGCAATTGTGGCATTTTGGGTAGTCAAGAGAAGTGTTTGTTGGTCGACGAACTTTGCTTCTAGTTCAGGACTGCTTTTATAATGTCCAATGGGATTTCACATCTGACACTAAGGACAACGAAAATACATTGGATATCTCATCGTAAATGTCAGGTCGCTAAGCGGCTGCCTGCTTACTATTTCATAATCAAAATTCGGAATTGAGGCTTTTTGGGTAGTCGAGAGAAGTAATTCATGGTCGGAGAACTTTGCTTCCAGTTAGGGACTGATTTTATAATGTCGAATGGCATTTAACATCTGAGACTGGGATCAACGGAAATTCGTTGAGATACATATAACTACGGTGTCTCTAGAATTAATTTACCAATTTTAATTTTAAAGTACACTGACTATTTTTCGCAGCTTGTCTTCGCGACTGATGTGACAGATTATATGCCTGTATATGTGTGCTGCCTCTTCCAGGTAGTCCGAAAACGTTTGAGGAATTCCCGTAAGTCTGAAAACTTTCTACATCTACCGGTTACATTCCTTTACCCACCATCAGGTACAGGACAGTTCGCTAAAGGGTTGTCGGCATATTATTTCAGCGAAAAAATCCGCAATTTGGGCATTATGGGTAGTCTGCCTGCTTACTATTTCATAATCAAAATTCGGAATTGAGGCTTTTTGTGTAGTCGAGAGAAGTAATTCGTGGTCGGCGAACTTTGCTTCCAGTTAGGGACTGATTTTATAATGTCGAATGGCATTTAACATCTGAGACTGGGATCAACGGAAATTCGTTGAGATACATATAACTACGGTGTCTCTAGAATTAATTTACCAATTTTAATTTTAAAGTACACTGACTATTTTTCGCAGCTTGTCTTCGCGACTGATGTGACAGATTATATGCCTGTATATGTGTGTTGCCTCTTCCAGGTAGTCCGAAAACTTTTGAGGAATTCCCGTAAGTCTGAAAACTTTCTACATCTACCGGTTACATTCCTTTACCCACCATCAGGTACAGGACAGTTCTCTAAAGGGTTGTCGGCATACTATTTCAGCGAAAAAATCCGCAATTTGGGCATTATCGGTAGTTAAGAGAAGTGTTTGTTGGTCGACGAACTTTGCTTCTAGTTCAGGACTGCTTTTATAATGTCCAATGGGATTTCACATCTGACACTAAGGACAACGAAAATACGTTGGATATCTCATCGTAAATGACAGCTCGCTAAGCGGCTGCCTGCTTACTATTTCAGAATCAAAATTCGGAATTGAGGCTTTTTGGGTAGTCGAGAGAAGTAATTCGTAGTCGGCGAGCTTTGCTTCCAGTTAGGGACTGATTTTATAATGTCGAATGGCATTTAACATCTGAGACTGGGATCAATGGAAATTCGTTGAGATACATATATCTACGGTGTCTCTAGAATTAATTTACCAATTTTAATTTTAAAGTACACTGACTCATTTTCGCAGCTTGTCTTAGCGACTGACGTGACAAATTATATGCCTATATATGTGTGTTGCCTCTTCTAGGTAGTCCGAAAACTTTTGAGGAGTTCCTGTAACTCTGAAAACATTCTACATCTACCGGTTACATTCCTTTACCCACCATCAGATACAGGACAGTTCGTTAAGGGGTTGTCCACTTACTATTTCAGTGAAAAAATCCGCAATTTTGGCATTTTGGGTAGTCAAGAGAAGTGTTTGTTGGTTGACGAACTTTGCTTCTAGTTCAGGACTGCTTTTATAATTTCCAATGGGATTTCACATCTGACACTAGGTGCAACGCAAAAACATTGGATATCTCATCGTAAATGACAGCCCGCTAAGCGGCTGCTTGCTTACTATTTCAGAATCAAAATTCGGAATTGAGGCTTTTTGGGTAGTCGAGAGAAGTAATTCGTGGTCGGCGAACGTTGCTTCCAGTTAGGGACTGATTTTATAATGTCGAATGGCATTTATCATCTAAGACTGAGATCAACGGAAATTCTTTGGGATACATATAACTACGGTGTCTCTAGAATTAATTTACCAATGTTAATTTTTAAGTACACTGACTCTTTTTCGCAGCTTGTCTTAGCGACTGACGTGACAGATTATATGCCTATATATGTGTGTTGCCTCTTCCAGGTAGTCCGACACCTTTTGAGGAATTTCCGTAAGCCTGAAAACATTCTACATCTACCGGTTACATTCCTTTACCCACCATCAGGTACAGGACAGTTCGCTAAAGGGTTGTCGGCATACTATTTCAGCGAAAAAATCCGCAATTTGGGCATTATGGGTAGTTAAGAGAAGTGTTTGTTGGTCGACGAACTTTGCTTCTAGTTCAGGACTGCTTCTATAATGTCCAATGGGATTTCCCATCTGACACCAGGTATAACGCAAATACTTTGGATATCTCATCGTAAATGACAGCTCGCTAAGCGGCTGCCTGCTTACTATTTTCGTGGTCGGAGAACTTTGCTTCCAGTTAGGGACTGATGTTAGAATGTCGAATGGCATTTAACATCTGAGACTGGGATCAACGGAAATTTATTGGGATACATATAATTCCGGCGTCTCTACATCTACCGTCTCTACATCTACCGGTTACATTCCTTTACACAGCATCAGGTACATGACAGCTCGCTAAAGGGTTGTCGGCTTACTATTTCAGCGAAAAAATCCGCAATTTTGGCATTTTGGGTAGTCAAGAGAAGTGTTTGTTGGTCGACGAACTTTGCTTCTAGTTCAGGACTGCTTTTATAATGTCCAATGGGATTTCATATCTGACACTAAGGACAACGAAAATACGTTGGATATCTCATCGTAAATGACAGCTCGCTAAGCGGCTGCCTGCTTACTATTTCAGAATCAAAATTCGGAATTGAGGCTTTTTGGGTAGTCGAGAGAAGTAATTCGTGGTCGGAGAACTTTGCTTCCTGTTAGGGACTGATTTTATAATGTCGAATGGCATTTAACATCTGAGACTGGGATCAATGGAAATTCGTTGAGATACATATAACTACGGTGTCTCTAGAATTAATTTACCAATTTTAATTTTAAAGTACACTGACTATTTTTCGCAGCTTGTCTTCGCGACTGATGTGACAGATTATATGCCTATATAAGTGTTTTCCCGTAACTCTGAAAACATTCTACATCTACCGGTTACATTCCTTTACCCACCATCAGATACAGGACAGTCCGCTAAGGGGTTGTCGACTTACTATTTCACTGAAAAAATCCGCAATTTTGGCATTTTGGGTAGTCAAGAGAAGTGTTTGTTGGTCGACGAACTTTGCTTCTAGTTCAGGACTGCTTTTATAATTTCCAATGGGATTTCACATCTGACACTAGATGCAACGCAAAAACATTGGATATCTCATCGTAAATGACAGCCCGCTAAGCGGCTGCTTGCTTACTATTTCAGAATCAAAATTCGGAATTGAGGCTTTTTGGGTAGTCGAGAGAAGTAATTCGTGGTCGGCGAACGTTGCTTCCAGTTAGGGACTGATTTTATAATGTCGAATGGCATTTAAAATCTGAGACTGAGATCAACGGAAATTCTTTGGGATACATATAACTACGGTGTCTCTAGAATTAATTTACCAATGTTAATTTTGAAGTACACTGACTCTTTTTCGCAGCTTGTCTTAGCGACTGACGTGACAGATTATATGCCTACGACAACTTTTGAGGAATTCCCGTAAGCCTGAAAACATTCTAAATCTACCGGTTACATTCCTTTACCCACCATCAGGTACAGGACAGTTCGCTAAAGGGTTGTCGGTTGTACTATTTCAGCGAAAAAATCCGCAATTTGGGCATAATGGTTAGTTAAGAGAAGTGTTTGTTGGTCGACGAACTTTGCTTCTAGTTCAGGACTGCTTCTATAATGTCCAATGGGATTTCCCATCTGACACCAGGTATAACGCAAATACTTTGGATATCTCATCGTAAATGACAGCTCTCTAAGCGGCTGCCTGCTTACTATTTTCGTGGTCGGAGAACTTTGCTTCCAGTTAGGGACTGATGTTATAATGTCGAATGGCATTTAACATCTGAGACTGGGATCAACGGAAATTTATTGGGATACATATAATTCCGGCGTCTCTAGAATTAATTTACCAATGTTAATTTTAAAGTACACTGACTATTTTGCGCAGCTTGTCATAGTGACTGACGTGACAGATTATATGCCTATAAATGTGTGTTGCCTCTTCCAGGTAGTCCAGGAACTTTTAAAGATTTCCTTTAATTCCGCAAAAAATCAACATCTACCGGTTGCATTTCTTTACCCACCATCAGGTACATGACAGCTCGCTAAACGGTTGTCGGCTTACTATTTCAACGAAAAAATCCACAATTTCGGTAATTTGGGTAGTCAAGAGAAGTGTTTGTTGGTCCACGAACTTTGCTTCTAGTTCAGGACTGCTTCTATAATGTCCAATGGGATTTCACATCTGACACTAGGTGCAACGCAAAAACATTGGATATCTCATCGTAAAGGACAGCCCGCTAAGCGGCTGCTTGCTTACTATTTCAGAATCAAAATTCGCAATTGAGGCTTTTTGGGTAGTCGAGAGAAGTAATTCGTGGTCGGCGAACGTTGCTTCCAGTTAGGGACTGATTTTATGATGTCGAATGGCATTTAACATCTGAGACTGAGATCAACGGAAATTCTTTGGGATACATATAACTACGGTGTCTCTAGAATTAATTTACCAATGTTAATTTTGAAGTACACTGACTCTTTTTCGCAGCTTGTCTTAGCGACTGACGTGACAGATTATATGCCTATATATGTGTGTTGCCTCTTCCAGGTAGTCCGAAAACTTTTGAGGAATTCCCGTAAGTCTGAAAACATTCTACATCTACCGGTTACATTCCTTTACCCACCATCAGGTACGAACAGTTCGCTAAAGGGTTGTCGGCATACTATTTCAGCGAAAAAATCCGCAATTTGGGCATTATGGGTAGTTAAGAAAAGTGTTTGTTGGTCGACGAACTTTGCTTCTAGTTGAGGACTGCTTTTATAATGTCCAATGGGATTTCACATATGACAGTAGGTACAACGATAATACGTTGAATATCTCATCGTAAATGACAGCTCGCTAAGCGGCTGCCTGCTTACTATTTTCGTGGTCGGAGAACTTTGCTTCCAGTTAGGGACTGATTTTATAATGTCGAATGGCATTTAACATCTGATACTGGGATCAACGGAAACTCTTTGGGATACATATAACTACGGTGTCTCTAGAATTAATTTACCAATGTTAATTTTAGAGAACACTGACTATACAGATTATATGCCTGTTTATGTGTGTTGCCTTTTCCAGGTAGTCCGAGAAATTTTGAGGATTTCCTTTAATACTGCAAACATTCTACATCTACCGGTTACATTCCTTTACACAGCATCAGGTACATGACAGCTCGCTAAAGGGTTGTCGGCTTACTATTTCAGCGAAAAAATCCGCAATTTTGGCATTTGGGTAGTCAAGAGAAGTGTTTGTTGGGCGACGAACTTTGCTTCTAGTTCATGACTGCTTTTATAATGTCCAATGGGATTTCACATCTGACACTAGGTACAACGACAATACATTGGATATCTCATCGTAAATGACAGCTCGCTAAGCGGCTGCCTGCTTACTATTTTCGTGGTCGGAGAACTTTGCTTCCAGTTAGGGACTGATTTTATAATGTCAAATGGCATTTAACATCTGAGACTGGGATCAACGGAAACCCTTTGGGATACATATAACTACGGTGTCTCTAGAATTAATTTACCAATGTTAATTTTGAAGTACACTGACTCTTTTTCGCAGCTTGTCTTAGCGACTGACGTGACATATTATATGCCTATATATGTGTTTTGCCTCTTCCAGGTAGTCCGAAAACTTTTGAGGAATTCCCGTGAGTCTGAATACATTCTACATCTACCGGTTACATTCCTTTACCCACCATCAGGTACAGGACAGTTCGCTAAACGGTTGCCGGCTTACTATTTCAGCGAAAAAATCCGCAATTTGGGCATTATGGGTAGTTAAGAGAAGTGTTTGTTGGTCGACGAACTTTGCTTGTAGTTCAGGACTGCTTTTATATTGTCCAATGGGATTTCCCATCTGACACCAGGTATAACGCAAATACTTTGGATATCTCATCGTAAATGACAGCTCGCTAAGCGGCTGCCTGCTTACTATTTTCGTGGTCGGAGAACTTTGCTTCCAGTTAGGGACTGATGTTAGAATGTCGAATGGCATTTAACATCTGAGACTGAGATCAACGGAAATTCTTTGGGATACATATAACTACGGTATCTCTAGAATTAATTTACCAATGTTAATTTTGAAGTACACTGACTCTTTTTCGCAGCTTGTCTTAGCGACTGATGTGACAGATTAAATGCCTGTATATGTGTGTTGCCTCTTCCAGGTAGTCCGAAAACTTTTGAGGAGTTCCCGTAATTCTGAAAACATTCTACATCTACCGGTTACATTCCTTTACCCACCATCAGGTACAGGACAGTTCGCTTAGGGGTTGTCGGCTTACTATTTCAGCGAAAAAATCCGCAATTGTGGCATTTTGGGTAGTCAAGAGAAGTGTTTGTTGGTCGACGAACTTTGCTTCTAGTTCAGGACTGCTTTTATAATGTCCAATGGGATTTCACATCTGACACTAAGGACAACGAAAATACATTGGATATCTCATCGTAAATGTCAGGTCGCTAAGCGGCTGCCTGCTTACTATTTCATAATCAAAATTCGGAATTGAGGCTTTTTGGGTAGTCGAGAGAAGTAATTCATGGTCGGAGAACTTTGCTTCCAGTTAGGGACTGATTTTATAATGTCGAATGGCATTTAACATCTGAGACTGGGATCAACGGAAATTCGTTGAGATACATATAACTACGGTGTCTCTAGAATTAATTTACCAATTTTAATTTTAAAGTACACTGACTATTTTTCGCAGCTTGTCTTCGCGACTGATGTGACAGATTATATGCCTGTATATGTGTGCTGCCTCTTCCAGGTAGTCCGAAAACGTTTGAGGAATTCCCGTAAGTCTGAAAACTTTCTACATCTACCGGTTACATTCCTTTACCCACCATCAGGTACAGGACAGTTCGCTAAAGGGTTGTCGGCATATTATTTCAGCGAAAAAATCCGCAATTTGGGCATTATGGGTAGTCTGCCTGCTTACTATTTCATAATCAAAATTCGGAATTGAGGCTTTTTGTGTAGTCGAGAGAAGTAATTCGTGGTCGGCGAACTTTGCTTCCAGTTAGGGACTGATTTTATAATGTCGAATGGCATTTAACATCTGAGACTGGGATCAACGGAAATTCGTTGAGATACATATAACTACGGTGTCTCTAGAATTAATTTACCAATTTTAATTTTAAAGTACACTGACTATTTTTCGCAGCTTGTCTTCGCGACTGATGTGACAGATTATATGCCTGTATATGTGTGTTGCCTCTTCCAGGTAGTCCGAAAACTTTTGAGGAATTCCCGTAAGTCTGAAAACGTTCTACATCTACCGGTTACATTCCTTTACCCACCATCAGGTACAGGACAGTTCGCTAAAGGGTTGTCGGCATACTATTTCAGCGAAAAAATCCGCAATTTGGGCATTATCGGTAGTTAAGAGAAGTGTTTGTTGGTCGACGAACTTTGCTTCTAGTTCAGGACTGCTTTTATAATGTCCAATGGGATTTCACATCTGACACTAAGGACAACGAAAATACGTTGGATATCTCATCGTAAATGACAGCTCGCTAAGCGGCTGCCTGCTTACTATTTCAGAATCAAAATTCGGAATTGAGGCTTTTTTGGGTAGTCGAGAGAAGTAATTCGTAGTCGGCGAGCTTTGCTTCCAGTTAGGGACTGATTTTATAATGTCGAATGGCATTTAACATCTGAGACTGGGATCAATGGAAATTCGTTGAGATACATATATCTACGGTGTCTCTAGAATTAATTTACCAATTTTAATTTTAAAGTACACTGACTCATTTTCGCAGCTTGTCTTAGCGACTGACGTGACAAATTATATGCCTATATGTGTGTTTGCCTCTTCTAGGTAGTCCGAAAACTTTTGAGGAGTTCCTGTAACTCTGAAAACATTCTACATCTACCGGTTACATTCCTTTACCCACCATCAGATACAGGACAGTTCGTTAAGGGGTTGTCCACTTACTATTTCAGTGAAAAAATCCGCAATTTGGCATTTTGGGTAGTCAAGAGAAGTGTTTGTTGGTTGACGAACTTTGCTTCTAGTTCAGGACTGCTTTTATAATTTCCAATGGGATTTCACATCTGACACTAGGTGCAACGCAAAAACATTGGATATCTCATCGTAAATGACAGCCCGCTAAGCGGCTGCTTGCTTACTATTTCAGAATCAAAATTCGGAATTGAGGCTTTTTGGGTAGTCGAGAGAAGTAATTCGTGGTCGGCGAACGTTGCTTCCAGTTAGGGACTGATTTTATAATGTCGAATGGCATTTATCATCTAAGACTGAGATCAACGGAAATTCTTTGGGATACATATAACTACGGTGTCTCTAGAATTAATTTACCAATGTTAATTTTTAAGTACACTGACTCTTTTTCGCAGCTTGTCTTAGCGACTGACGTGACAGATTATATGCCTATATATGTGTGTTGCCTCTTCCAGGTAGTCCGACAACTTTTGAGGAATTTCCCGTAAGCCTGAAAACATTCTACATCTACCGGTTACATTCCTTTACCCACCATCAGGTACAGGACAGTTCGCTAAAGGGTTGTCGGCATACTATTTCAGCGAAAAAAATCCGCAATTTGGGCATTATGGGTAGTTAAGAGAAGTGTTTGTTGGTCGACGAACTTTGCTTCTAGTTCAGGACTGCTTCTATAATGTCCAATGGGATTTCCCATCTGACACCAGGTATAACGCAAATACTTTGGATATCTCATCGTAAATGACAGCTCGCTAAGCGGCTGCCTGCTTACTATTTTCGTGGTCGGAGAACTTTGCTTCCAGTTAGTGGACTGATGTTAGAATGTCGAATGGCATTTAACATCTGAGACTGGGATCAACGGAAATTTATTGGGATACATATAATTCCGGCGTCTCTACATCTACCGTCTCTACATCTACCGGTTACATTCCTTTACACAGCATCAGGTACATGACAGCTCGCTAAGGGTTGTCGGCTTACTATTTCAGCGAAAAAATCCGCAATTTTGGCATTTTGGGTAGTCAAGAGAAGTGTTTGTTGGTCGACGAACTTTGCTTCTAGTTCAGGACTGCTTTTATAATGTCCAATGGGATTTCATATCTGACCACTAAGGACAACGAAAATACGTTGGATATCTCATCGTAAATGACAGCTCGCTAAGCGGCTGCCTGCTTACTATTT